>NW_004949185.1:1198664-1206907 GCF_000317375.1 Microtus ochrogaster
ATTTCTCTGTGACAGCGTTCTGCAGATCTTCAAGAGCGAGTCTCACCCCTCCGTGTACAAAGTAGCCAGCGGGCTGAAGGAAGGGCTCAGCCTCTTTGGTAGGTGTGCCCTATAGTTCACCCCACGCTGGGAAAGCCTGCTAGAAAAGCAGTTGACTGGAGATGTGTACAGTCTCTTCTCCCTGCTTTACAGCCAACCAGCCCAGATCTCTCGGTCGCTGTGCCCACTCTCAGCCTGAGCTTCTTTATACCTAGCCATGTAGTGTAATCTGCATGTCGGCTGTGCCCTATCCAATACTATGTTCAGTCTCCGGCTCTGTCTGCATGCCGCTCTGTTCACAGAGGAGCATTATATACCTGATTTGTATAGTTTTTATCTGGTTCCTCAAGCTTTAGGGTAAGTTAAGGACACGGCTCCAAGTGTCCAGTTTCTCACTGTGTTATGTTTAAGTTTTACATACTGTGTTGGACTTTTGTGAACTGTGGCTATATCCATTTATATGTTTTCCTAGCTGAGTCCATCCCTTTTCCTAACCTCCCGTGATAATCCAAGGCCACAATTTGTGGCCAGGCCCTAACTTGGCTGCCTTTGTGTCCTGTATCTAGGCCTCCTTGTAACAAGTTCACCCCTATGCATACCCCACAGGAATCCTCAACAGATGCCGCTCTAAGTGGGGACAGAAGCTGCTCAGGTGAGTGGGTCTCAGACTGTCTATAAACAAACACACGGGATACCGAGGCCTTCAGACATGTCTATAAACAAACACACACGGGATACCAAGGCCTGCTAACAGCGCTTACAGGCCATGCAAACACTGTGATTTAGTAGGACTAGAAATGAGAACTGCCCAGCATAGTGGCTTGTATTGTCCTCATTTTTTGTCAGCACAGATACACACATGGTCATGAATAATATACAAACACACATACCTGCAGAAGAAACTTAACCACAAACTACGGATGGATTACAAGATAATTTAACACCATATCAAAAGCTAAGAGCATGGCTCACTGGTAGGATACTCAAAGTATGATGCCCCATCCCCAGTCTAGAAAAAAAAACGTTAAACAAGGCTAGGCATGCCTCCTCTCCAAATGCCTTCCCTGGACTTAGCTCTTGAGAGTCGAGTGCCTGTACGAACGGGAGGTCTGCGTCCGGATCCCCAGACGACAGCCCCAGAGCCGGGGGGCAGTCAGTCTAGCCAAACCAGGAAGCGCAGCTTCAGTGAGAAAAACTGTCTCAAACAATAAGTTGGCAAGCTAGCAAGACAGCTCAGCAGGTAAAGGTATTCAACATAGACCCTACAGACCCGAGGTAGGACGGACTTCCAGACCCACACGATAGACATTCTCTCACCTTCACTCGCTTGCTCTGGTCGGCATGGGACCACACATGTAACATACAAAACAAATACCTGTAATAAATGCTTTTCTGAAAAATAAGGTGACGACCAATCAAAGAAGATCCCTAATGCCAGTCAGCTTCTTTCATACGCAGATATGCGTGTGCATACACCGAGCATGCACAGAAACATACATACAAACACACACACATTGAGCTATTCAAACAGACCATGGTGGCACATTCCCCCCATAATTCCAGCTTTTGTGGGGTTGAGGTAGTAAAATCAATCAAGAACTGGAGGCTAGCCAGGCAGTGGTGGCACACACCTTTAATCCCAGCACTTGGGAGACAGAGGCAGGGGGATCTCTGTCAGTTCAAGGCCAGCCTGGTCTACACAGTGAGTTCCAGGACAGGCTCCAAAGTTACAGAGCAACCCTGTCTCGACACCCACCCCCAACCCCAAGGAAAAAAAAGAATTGGAGGCCAGGGATAGAGGTGAGTCAGCAGTTACGAGTACTACCTGCTCTTTTTTGTTTGTTTGTTTGTTTTTCAAGACAGGGTTTCTCTGTGTAGCCCTGGTTGGCTGTGATTAAAATTTTGTGCCACCACCGACCGGCAACAGTGGCTGCTCTTGCAGAAGACCTTTGATTCCCAGGCCCCAAATGGAGGTTCAGAGGTTCACAACTTTTTGTAACTCCAGTTCTAGGGGATCTAAAGCCCCTTTCTGACTTCAGGGGACCAGGCACACAAGTAGTGCACAGACCTACATGCAGGCAGAGCACCCATACACATTAAAAAAATGGTAAATAAAATGGTCTTTAAAAAATTAGATGGAGGCAGCTGTGCTGCGTGAGACTCTATTCGATAGCAAACGAAACAGAAATTAGCCAAGTGCAGGGGTGCACACCTTTAATCGTAGCCCAGGAAGCAGACAGAGGATCTCTGTGAGTTTGAGACCAACCTGGTCTACACAGTGAGTTCCCTGACAGCTGGAGCCACGTGCTGAGACCTTGTCTCAAAAAACAAAACAGGGCCGGGCGGTGGTGGCGCATGCCTTAATCCCAGCACTCGGGAGGCAGAGGCAGGTGGATCTCTGTGAGTTCAAGGCCAGCCTGGTCTACAAGAGCTAGTTCCAGGATGGGCACCAAAAGCTACAGAGAAACCCTGTCTTGAAAAACGGAAAAAAAAAACAAAAAAACAGGAATTATTCACCTAACGCCCACATTTATGTGTAGGATTACATTCATGGTCGGACAGCTGCATATTGTTGCCACCTGTGGTTTCCATAGACACTGCAGCTCAGAACATCCGGACGTCTTCCTGCCATTTTCCAGCTGATGGCATTGCTGGCAGTGTAACATCTCAAGATAGGCACCTTGGACTGATGCTTTCCCTCATATTCAGTTATTCACTGGTGTCTCTTGTCTCTATCCTGGAATCTCTTAGCCATCCTTCCTTCCTCTTTACAATCTAATTCTGGCTATCAGGATGTTAATCAGAAGCATTGCATTTACCTCCAAAATGGTCCCTGCCTCTGGTCTCTTTTTCTAAATGAGCCATTCATTCTAAACCACAGGCTGGCCTGACCCAGAGATCTGGGCATGTCCACTTCTTAAAAAGTCTTAAGTAGAAACAAGGATGCTTCCCTGTCACGGGAAAGCTTAGCATATGTAGTGGTGTGATCTGTAGTGTGGTGTGTAGGGTCCCTTCCTGAGTTTCTTTTCCGTTGCTATGGCAGCATATTTGATCAGAAGTAACTCAAGGGTAAAAGGGTTTATTGGCTCACGGTTCCAGGTCCCATCATCGTGGGAAGTCACATTGTATCTGCAGTTAAAGCAGAGAGCAGTGAATAAGAGCGAGGATTCTTGTGTGCGTGCCAGTGTTTACTAGGTTTCTCCTCATTCAGTCTAAGATCCTAAGCCCAGGGAACAGTGCTGCTCACAGTTCTCCACATCATAAGACCTAGAGACAGATATTGGGGTTCAAGCTGAAGACCAGAAAAGCAAAGCAGCCAACCACTAGAGACCTTTTACCTCTACCAAATCTTCAACCCAAAAGGGCGAGATCCTGTCTCCACGAATCCTCAGACTCCACATGCCAGTAGAGTTCCTGTCTCTTCCCTTTTATATTCCTCTCTCCTCCCAGCCATATCACTTTTGTCTTCACTTCTCTAGTGCTGGGATTAAAGGTGTGAGCCACTACCACCTGGATCTGTTTCTGAATCTATCTTGTATAGCACAGGTTGGCCTGAGTCCTGGGGTCAAAGTGTGTACCACTATTGCCTGGCCTGTATGGCTGCCTAGTGTGACTGCTTTGCCCTCTGATCTTCAGGCACGCTTTTTTTTTTTAATTAAAGCACAAATAATATATCTATGTATGTAATATATTATATAGCACTGTATATAATGGATATAATTAAGATAATCCCTCAGACATTCTCAGAAGTAGGTCTAGACTGTATCAAATTGACAATTTTTTTTCTGGTATTCTTTTTTTTATTTTTATTTTTCCATTCAGTTATTTACACTTCCTTTCCTCCTCCAAATCCCCTCCCACTTCCCCCCCACCCCCTCCTCCCTCTCCCACCCTGCTTGAGAGAGGGCAGGGAACCCTGCCCTGTGGGAAGTCCAAGACCCTCCCCGCTACATCCAGGCCTAGGGAGCTATGCATCCATATAGACTAGGGTCCCAAAAAGCCAGAACATGCCATAAAAACAAGTCCCAGTGCCTTTACCAATGACTTCTCAGTCAGCCCCCATTGTCAGCCACAATCAGTGTCTAGTTTGATCACATGCTCATTCAGATCCCTTCCAGCTGGATTTAGTGAGCTCCCATTAGAACAGGCACATTGCCTCAGTTGGTGGACCAACCCCTCGCGGTCCTGACTTCCTTGCTTGTCTTCTCCCTCCTTCTGCCTTTCAACTGGACCTTGGGAGCTCAGTCCGTTGCTCTGATGAGGGTCTCTGTCTCTATCTCCATTCATCGCTGGACGAAGATTCTATGGTGATATTTGAGATAATCATCAGCGTGATAGTGGGGCAAGGACAGTTCAGGCACCCTCTCCTCTGCTGTTCAAGGAACAATGCCCACAATAACTCAGACATCTAACAACCCTTCACCAGCACAACTCACATTGACGATTTAAACCAATCGTCACACCCCTGTTCACCTTGGTTTTAATTTTCAGGTTCACATCTCCAGATTCCTCGTAAATCCTTTTCTGCTAGCTCTACCCTGTAATCTCGTCACCCCTGTCAACATTTACACTCTGACCTTTTAGGTGACGCTCTCACAGGTGCACATGAGAGGTGGGTGTGCACTTCCTTGTGCCCGTGTGGTCCAGCGTTCTTTCACATCAGGTTAGAATTCTTGGTGAACCAGTTGCCTTATACTTGTGAGTTCCTGTTGCCCGTGTCTGGCACATGACTTTGTAGGTAGAATACTCAGTGAGTGTGCACAGTACAGGAACTCAAGCATACTAGCTGCATCGTCTCCAGAACCTCAGAACACATACAAACCTTTGCTAGCAGATAGGCCTAGGGCTGCTCCTTCCCCCGTCTGCCCCACTGCAACACATTCCTTCTGGGGACTGAGGATGATCTCTGAGTAACAGAATTTACACACATTCTTTAATGCTTCAAATGTAAATCCTGAGTTCCAAGCAGGGAGTGAAAAGTGGGGGTCTTAGAGGATTTGCTGAAAACGTGGTCTCACTGTGCATCCCAGACCAGTCTGAAACTTGCTAGAAAGGCCCACGTGGCCTTCTTCTTTTGATGATCCTCCTGTCTGCCTCCTGCATGCTGGGATTACAGGAATAGATGAGCATGCCTAGCATGGAGAAAGAGACTTTCCTATGGAAACGAGAATTATGCTAAAGAAGGAGAGAGCCAGGCATGGGGCGAATACCTGTAATCTCAGCACTCAGAAAGGGCAGGGCTGGAGGTAATACAAGTTTGAGGCCTTGGCTACTTGGCAAGATCATCGTGTGTGTGTGTGTGTGTGTGTGTGTGTGTGTGTGTGTGTATCTCAAGGCATATAGCACACACCTGTAACACTTGCTTGGGAGGTGTGACTGTTTTTTAAGAAGGTGTGTGTGTGGCTCATCACTTGCTGCTCTTCTAAAGAATCCTTGTTCAGGTTCCAGCGCCCATGCCAGGCTGCTCACAGTTGCGTGGAACTGCATGGAACTCCAGTTCCAGGATGCAAGACCCTCCGGCCTCTAAGACACGTACTTGCTCATCCATTGCACATACTCACACAGACTTAAACACACACAAAAATTTGTTTTGTTCTATTTTTTTCAAGACAAGGCTTCTCTATGTAGCCCTGGCTGTCCTGGAACTCACTCTGTAGATCAAGCTGACCTCAGACTTAGAGATCTGCCTGTCTCTGTCTCTTTTGGGTTTAAAGAAATATGCCATCATCGCCCAGCTAATACATGTAAATTTTTTAAAGGGGAGGGATAGAGTAAGGACTAGGAATGTGTGCCAGGCTTTTTCTTTTGGGCCACCAACCAGCTCCCAAATCTGAGACTTATTATTATTTTTGAATGCTCGACCTATCTTAGGCACATTTCTGGCTAGCTCTTTTAAATTAACCTGTTTCTCTTCACCTTTTACCTTGGGGCTTGTTACCTTTCTGTTTCTGTATATATTACTCTCACTGCTTCTCTATGTCTGTCTGTCTGGCATCTGCCTGGCTTCTTGCCCCAGACATGTTCCTTATTCTCTCCTTTTTCCTCCTCTTTCTTTCTGAGCCTAGATTTCTCCTCCTATTTATTTTCTCTGCCTGGCAGCACTGCCTGTCCCCCTCCTGCCTAGCTATTGGCTGTTCAGTTTTTTATTGGACCAATCAGGTGCCTTAGGCAGGCAAGGTGAAACAAATGCAACACATCTTTACATAATTAAGCACACATCCTTACATCGTTAAATAAATGCAGCATAAACACCTTTACACAGTTAAAGTAATATTCCGTAGGATAAACAAAAGTAACACACCTTTACACAGTTAAAGTAATATTCCGTAGGATAAACAAAAGTAACACTTCTTTGCCTAGCTAAAATAACATTCCACAACAGGGATGTAGCTCAGTTGGTAGTGTGTTTCCCTGGGTTCCTTCCCCAGCATCACATAGAGCAGAAGGTAGAAGGAAGAGGATCAGAGGTTCACGATTATCCTCTGCTCATGTGAGAACATGGGGCAGATGAGAGCCGCAAACGCAGATTTCCACATGGGACCCGGTAAGGCAGCACTGAGTGCTGAAGTGCAGGCTGCAGCGGCTCCCAGCTGACAGGGTGCTGCAGCCTGACACCCACACGCACTTCTCATTAGCAGTGCGGTGTTGGACAAGTTCCTGACTCCATCCTCACTTCCTCGGGTCACTAACAGAACAGGAGTCTGGTAGACCTGGTGTTCTAGAAGGGAGTCGCTAGGTGGGTCTCGTGCTCTACAGAGTTGGGACAGAGCTCCCTGGTCCGGCCGACACTGCTGTGGCCCAAGCGCTCTTTTCCTTGGAGAAGAACGAGGGTGGCCAAAACCCACCCTTGAACTGAAATGCATCTTTGGTTTTCTTCTACTTTGGGGTGTTCTGATTGAAGATAACTGGCTATGGGCTAAGTGGGAGGTGACACCCTCAGGCCCAGATCTCCACTTGCTGGCTCTCAGATAGCGTGAGTAATGAATGGCTTGTTATTACGTAGAAAAGAACCCCAGGCTAAAGTTCTTACAGAATTAAAACCCACACCCAGAATTAAACAAATTCAGATGAGACATTACTGCTGTAGAGTAATTTATTTTAACTTAACAGGTAATACTTCTGGCAGCAAAAGGTGTGATGATGTCTGTACACACTAGTCATGTATGAATCAGACCCACCTGTTGAAACACCTTCACCGTCTCTACAAGTCCTTCCTCTTCTAAGAGATGACCATTATTAGACATTTAAGAAGAGTTGGACACGGTGACTAGGTTGAGTCTTACCAGAGGCAGAAGCAGGCAGACTCTATGAGCTCTAGGCCAGCCAAGGCTACATAATGAGACCTTGTCTCTAAACAAGAAGAAAAAGGAACTGTAAACTAAGTAGATTGAGGTGCCAGCTCAGTGGGCAGAGGCACTTGTCACTACGCCTGGTGACCTGAGTTCAGTTCCCAGAACTCATATCGTAGCAAGTCTTTTTCTGTCCTGCCAGCCAGATTCCAAATAACGGCACAGAGAAGCTTCATTAATTATGAAAGCTTGGGCCAAGCTGGGCAGTGGTGGCATAGCCTTTAATGCCAATACTCAGGAGGCAGAGGCAGGCAGATCCCTGTGAGTTTGCAGTCAGCCTCATCTACAAGAACTAGTTCTAGGACAGCTAGGGCTGTTACACAAAGAAACTCTGTCTCAAAACAAACAAACAAAAAAACAGTAAGCTTGGCCTTAACTTAGGCTTGTTTTTAACTAACTCATAACTCATTTCTATTAATCCACATTCTGTCACGTACCACTCATCCTGCTTCTCTTCCATATCTCCTGGCGCCTCCTCTGCACCTTAGTTATCCTCCTTTTCCTTTCTTTCCTGGGAAATCCTTCCTATACCTCTCCTGCCTAGCTATTGGCTGTTCAGCATTTTATTACACCAATCACAGCAATACACCTTCACACAGTGTGCAAATATCACATGACAGAAGAAGAAAACCAATTCAAACAAGTTCTCCTCTGTCCCCTACATGTGCACCATGGCACATACATGCTCCCCCTCCCTCCCTCCCTCTCTTACACACACAAACACACAATTTTAAATGTAATTTTTTTCAAAGACAATTCAAGGACTAGCATTCGCATTGATAAGCTCACAGACACATGAACTTCAGTTCCAGGGGATCAGTCTTCCCTTTTTGGGCTCCTTTTTTTTTTTTTTTT
>NW_004949185.1:1207127-1213942 GCF_000317375.1 Microtus ochrogaster
CACACACACACACACACACACACCTTTACAAAAAGAAGGAAGAAAAAAACAACAAAAAAAGAAGGAATTGCAGGCTAGGGACTGGTCAGACAGCTCGACAGGTAAAGGTGTTTTCTGCAGAAGTCTAGCAACCTGAACCTACATAGAGGTGGGACAGAACCAGCTCCAGAGCTATCCTCTGATCTCCCGGGTGTCATGACATTCCTGTCCACACACACACACTCACACTCATAATACATGCACACACAAAGGATAGCAGACTGGGCAGTGGTCTGGTGGCACACAAGTGTAATTCCAGCACTTAGGAAATATAAGCTAGAGGACCAGGAGTTCCAGAACAGTCTTGGCCATATAGTAAGTAAGTTTGAGACCAGTCTGAGCTATGTGAAACCTGTCTCAAAAAAAAAAAAAAATGCAGGCTGGGGTGTGGCTCAGTAGTTTGTTGCTTGGATAGTGAGTAAGCATTGACTCAGCTTTAAACATCGCCAGAAGAAAGAGTGGAAGAGAGCAGGAGAGAGAATGAGAATTCGTTACAGGCATTTGCACAGAAAGCACATGAAAAGATGAGGTTTCGTCTATGCTGTTTCCCTAAGATACTGTCACAGCTACACACAGAGCAAACTCAGAGTGACTCAGCCGCTCCCACTCAGCTGCAGAAATCTATAGTGTTGGCACACGAATACCACAACACGCTGCTCTCGTTCTAAAATATTGACACTCTCTATCACACATCCACATGGAGTGACACATGGTCTCCTCCATCAAATCCACGACACACAGACAGCCATTGTGATACAAACATGCCCACAGAGACGGGGCCCGCACTTGCCAGTTCATTCCTGTAGCGTGCGGCAGGCACATACTACCACACTTCCCAAAGATTTCCAAGCAAAATCAAGATGATGAGATGTGACTTCTAATCTTCCTACAGGCTATGGTTTACCCGTCCAACTCAGGAGCTAAGAGAACTCAATTCCCGTCTGGATGTCATTCAGTTTTTCCTGATGCCTCAGAATCTGGACACGGCTCAGATGATGCATCGTCTCCTGAGCCACATCAAGAACGTGCCTGTGAGCCCAGGGTCAGGGAATAAAGCTGAGAGCCCATGGTGGAGGTCAGGGCGAGGGAACGAGGCTGATGCTTATAGAAAGCCTTGGGCTTCTTATTTTTATTTTATTAAAATTTAGTATTTGTTTGTTTGTTTTTTGTTTTGAGATAGGGTCTCACCATATAACCTGAATGGCCTGGAACTCAAAGGGATCCACCTGCCTTTATCTCCCAAGTGATGGGATTAAAGTTGTGTGCCATCACCCCTGACTGTTTTTCACACAGGGTCTCTATGTGTGCTCCTGACTGACTGGGAACTCGCTCTGTAGACTAGATCTCTCTGTGTGCTCCTGACTGACCGGGAACTCTGCCTGCCTTCCAAGTGCTGTGTGTGATTAAAGGCGTGTACCACCACTGCCCAGCCTAAGATATTGTTTTTAATTATATGCATTTATAGCCAGGCCTGTGAGTTTGAGGCTAGCCTGATCTACATAGTGAGTTCCAGTTCAGTCAGAGCTACGTAATGAGACTTTATCTTAAACAAACAAGTGAAATTAGGCGTGTCTGTGTGGAGTACATGCACGTGAGTGTGGGTGACTGCAGAGTCCAGGAAAGGATGGTGGATCCCCTAAGCTAGAGTTATGGGTGTTTGTCAACCTCCTGATGTGGGTGCCGGGGACCAAACCTGGGTCTCTCCCGCCTGGACTATGGGCCTCTTGTGGGGTGTCAGATGGCAAGATGGCCAATGATGGCTGTTCCTTTGTCTGCTTGTAGCTGATTCTGAAGCGTATGAAGCTGTCCCACACCAAGGTCAGTGACTGGCAAGTCCTCTACAAGGTAAGGCCTCCTGCCCCTTCCCCTGAGTTCCGGGATTGCAGGCACCCCTTAGATCCAGAAATCCCAGTTAAGCTTCGAATCCTGTACACAGACTTTCTCTGCTCTGGATACCTGCCATGCTACACCCACTGATGTGTCTCCTAAACTCTGTGCTGCAGACAATATCAAAAATACATGCAGTGTAATTTCTGCCCTTGTGCCCAAGTTCAGGGCCAGTAGCGGACTCCAACCGTCCCGTCACCTTCCACGAGCACTGCCCTTGGGTGACTACAGAGCTGGCACTGATGTGCCTGCTAATATCAGAACCACAAGGCCCTCCTTTATTATTGTACCCGTCTTTCTTTCTTGCCTGCGTGCTTGTTCTTTTTAATGTTTTAAGGTTTATTCAGTGTGTGGAGTGTTCACCTGCATGTGTGTTTGTGCTGCATGTGCATGCCTAACCTAGAAAGGCCAGCAGACGGCGCCAGATCCTGGAACCGCAGTTACTAGTGCTTGTGAGCCAGCATGCGGGTGCTGGCAAACAAATCTGGGTCTTCAAGAGCTACAAGGGCTCTAACTGCCGAGCCATCTTCCCAGGATCATGAAGTTTGCTGCTAATAGCGTAAAGAAACTGGGACAGAAGCTAGAATTAATGACACATGCCTTGTCTGGGCTGATGTAACTAAATATTTATACATAATTATAAAGCAGAGTAAAAGAAATCTATGTATTTATTGTCTTAGTGTTCGATTGCTGTGAAGAGACACCATGACCACAACTCCTCTTAACTGGGGCTGGCTTACAGAAGTTTAGTCTATTGTCATCATGGTAGAAAGCATGGCAGCAGGCAGGTACACACGGTGCTGGAGAAGTAGCTTAGAATTCTACATCTGGATCCTCAACAGCAGGAGGAGAGCGACACTGGATCTGGTCTGAACATCGGAGTCCTCAAAGCCCACCCCAGTGACACACTTCCTCCAGCAAAGCCACACCTCCTAATAACGCCACTCCCTACGGCCTGTGGGGCCATTTTCATTCAAACCTCTACATTTATTTACTTTTTTTAAAAAACAGCTTCTCATTATGTAGCCCTGGCTGTCGTGGAACTCCATGTAGACCAGGCTGGTTTAAAATTCACAGAGACTGGCTCTCCTCTGCCTTCCTTCTGAGTGTTTGGGTTAAAGGTGTATGCCACCAAGCCCCTGTATCTTTTTTAATTTTAAAATTTAACATTCTGGAGGCTAGAGGGCTGGCTTAGTGGTTAAGAGCACTGGCTTCTCTTCAAGAGGACCTGGGTTCAATTCCCAGCACCCACATAACAGCTCACAGCTGTCTGTTACTCCTGTTCCAGGGGATCTGATTCCCGCATAAAAATAAGTAAATTATAAAAAATTATCATTTTATTGTGTTTTTAATAGTTATTTACATATTTGTTGTATATATAGTGTTGGCATCAGCTCTCATATAGATGACTGTGTGCCACCATGTGGTTGCTGGAAATTGAACTCAGGACCTCTGGAAGATCAGTCAGTGCTCTTAACCTCTGAGCCATCCCTCCAGCCCCATTCTACTGTTTTTACTTAGTTTTTAAGATTGATTACATTCGCTGTGAATGTGGGTGCACACGTGTGACAGTGAGCACGTGAGGAGAGAGGCAAACCTGCAGGGCCAGTTCCTCCCTCCTCCGTGTGGACACCAGGACTGACTCAGTTTGTGACTCAGTTTGTGACTCAGTTTGGTAGCAAACCCTTTGCTGTGCCAGCTTGCTGGCCCTTAGTGTTTGAAGCAATTTAAGACTTAAAAGTTGCAAGAATTATAAATCTTTCTGTGTCTGTTTTGTAAGCATTGATGTTTGCTTCTTTGGTTGCTTAGAGATGCGATCTCAAAAATATAGCCCGGGCTAGCCTCAAATGCACTATGTCATCCAAGCTGATCTTGAACTTGTGATCCATCTGCCTCAACTTCCAGAGAGCTGGAATTACAGACTTGTGCCACCACCCCCAACTGAGACTTTGTTCTCTTCCCCCAAAACAAGTTTAAGGCTAGCCTGGGCTACAGAGTGCATTAGAGAGCTGTGTGGGTAACTTAGTGGGCTCTTGTCTCAGAATAAACAAGGGTCGGGATCACAGCTCAGCACTGGAGTCCTGGGAGGCCCTTGGGTCCTGGGTTTAATTTCAGATAGACAATGAGGGGGCGGGGACCACACACCTGGTTCAAGCCCAGTCCATTAATTTGCTGGGTTTGTTTATTGAGGGTTGAGGCTGTCTTTGCCTCTGGTGCTTCAGGGTTCTCATCTGTGAACTGGGGGTGGCAGCAGTGCCCACCACACAGGAGCACTCTGACGAAGCAGTGAAGTGAACACGCGTGGAAAACTAGAACTGCCTGGCCGGTCCGCGTGGGCCGCTGCGTCCTCCTCTTCAGTTCACCTGCTCTGCTCCGGCTCTCACACGACTTTCGAGTCTTTATTCACGAGCATCTCCTTTCCTTTCCTCTGAAAAGGCTTCCCAACTGTTTCAGGCTGTGGCAGCTTGTTTTCTGACGTTCCCGATGACTGTCAGCTGTCCAGCTCACTGTTGGCTTTACCACTGTTTCTGCCGCTTGCAGTTTCTACAGCTCTGCACAGAGCGAGACCACTCAGGTGCTTATGTCTCTGTCCAGACATTTAATCAGTGGTTAGATCTCCTGCCCTGTGAAGTCTGTTCTCAAGGACTCCGAGCCCTTGCTCTCTGCTGGGCCCTAGGCTGGCGCTGCCTCTTTTCATAAAAACATTTATTTAGCTGAGTGATGGTGACGCACGCCTTTAATCCCAGCACTCGGGAGGCAGAGGCAGGTGGATTTCTGAGCTCGAGCCCAGCCTAGTCTACAGAGGGAGTTCTAGGGAAGTCAAGGGATACACAGAGAAGCATTGTCTCAAAAATTTAAAAAAAAAAGTTTTTATTTGGTGTATGTCTGTGCTAGACTGTGCAGTGACTTTCATGTGTGAACCGGAGTACAGTCCGTGAGGCTCTCTCCTCCCACCACATGGTTCCGGAAGCTGACCTCAGGCTGGCAGACTTAGCTCTTGGCTTTTCTTGTTGACTTTTATTTCTAGTTCTGTCTTGTCCCCTCTCACAGAAGTTAATCCTCTTCTCTCTGTATATCGTCATGTGTGTCTCGCTGTGTGTCTTTCTGCCTTAATAATTCTCAGTGTTCCCCATGTTCCCCATTGGTCTTCGTTCCCAGGCCCCCTCAGCTCCCCTGAGTGGGGTCACCTTCCTTGGCTGTCTGTCCTGCAGACTGTGTACAGTGCCCTGGGCCTGAGGGATGCCTGCCGCTCCCTGCCCCAGTCCATCCAGCTTTTTCGGGACATTGCCCAGGAGTTCTCCGATGACCTGCACCACGTCGCCAGCCTCATTGGGAAAGTGGTGAGCGGGAGCAGGATGGGGGAACAGGGAGGGTCTGGAGGATGTGCTGTGGGAGGTCCTGGGGTCAATTGGCGACTGCGCAGGGTGGGGAGAGGATGTGTGCGTGGGGGGGGGTCTGGGCCCCGAGAGCTGAGGAACCATGCTGCCGAGTGCTAAGAAACTTCCCATCTGTCGCCTCAGGTAAACTTTGAGGAGAGTCTTGCTGAAAACCGCTTCACGGTCCTCCCGAACATCGATCCTGAGATAGACGCGAGTGAGCGCTGGGCGTGGGTGGGCGGGGCGGGGGTTGTCAGCCAGCACCAAACACCACAACTGGGAATCAGCTTTCCAATCAGAGCAAAGATCTTTCTTGTTGTTGTTTTTGAGACAGAGTCTCCTGTAGCATAGACTAGCCTCAAATTTAATTCATAGCTAAGGATGGCCTCAGAGTTCTGGTCCTTCTGCTTCCATGGTGGGCTAACACGCACCATGCCCAGCAGCTAATCAGGAATTTTTAAAAAATAGTTTTTTGTGGCCAGGGTTGTCCTAGAACCCCTAATCTTCCTGGACCTTCTCTTTTAAATGCACGTAATTCTATACACAACTAGAAAAACGAAGGCTGATGGGCCTTCCGAGTTTCCTCACCGAGGTTGCTCAGAAGGAGCTGGAGAATCTGGACGCCCGCATTCCTTCCTGTAGTGTCATCTACATCCCTCTGGTGAGCAGGGCAGAGGGCGGAGCTTCCGGGGGATTGTGGTGAGGGCTGGAGGGAGGACAGCTGCTCATGTCTCCTGTGGAGTGGTGAGCAGGGACTGACACCCAGCCAGATCAGCAGTCCAGGGCATGCTTACCTTTGCTGATTCTAGTGGTGTCGGGGCTTCCTCTAGAAAGAGAGGGTGTGGAGCAGGTTACCCCCCACTCTGTCTCTCTTCTCTCCCCAGATTGGCTTCCTTCTTTCCATTCCCCGCCTGCCTTTTATGGTGGAGACCAGTGACTTTGAGATTGAGGGACTAGACTTCATGGTAAATCTCTGGACTCCCGCTGCTGAGGATGGGGGAGCGTGATAAAGAAGCTGGAAGATCTCACCAGCAGCACTGACCAAAATGTGGGGTCATAACTTAATCAGAGCTTTAGCTGAGACAGAGAAGTTAGGGGGCGCACTGCGGGAGGAGATGGAGTCTCTGGGCATGGTGGTACATGGCTGTAATCCCAGCACTTGGGAGACAGAGGCAGAGAGATTGCTTTGAGTTCCAGGCCAGCCAGGGCTACATAGTGAAATCATGTCACAAACGCCCAGAGCTTGGAACCCTTGCCCCCAGTTTCTCTCAGAGGACAAGCTGCACTACCGCAGCACGCGAACCAAGGAGCTGGACGCACTGCTGGGGGACCTGCACTGCGAGATCCGGGGTGAGGGCCATGGCAGGGGGAGCCTCAGGCTGTATCATCTGTAAGCCTGTTTCCAGGTCTTTCCAGGGACCTCTCTTGACCCAGAACTAACCCTAGAGGACCCAGGAGACCCTGCTGATGTACCAGTGTCCCCAGACCAGGAGACCCTGCTGATGTACCAGT
>NW_004949185.1:1214432-1225143 GCF_000317375.1 Microtus ochrogaster
CCCCAGACCAGGAGACCCTGCTGATGTACCAGTTGCAGTGCCAGGTGCTGGCGCGGGCATCTGTCTTGACGCGGGTACTGGACCTTGCCTCTCGCCTTGATGTCCTTCTGGCTCTTGCCAGTGCTGCCCGGGACTATGGCTACTCAAGACCCCACTACTCTCCCCGAATCCACGGGGTACGAATCAAGAATGGCAGGTGAGGACAGAGTGGGGCGGAGACACAGACAGGGCCACAGGCTCCGTCTTCTGGTGTGGGGTTCATCCACCTGGATCCTGGGCCATGCAGTGTCTCCCCCCCCCCCCCCAGGCATCCTCTGATGGAACTGTGTGCACGAACCTTTGTGCCCAACTCCACAGACTGTGGTGGGGACCAAGGGAGGGTCAAAGTCATCACTGGACCCAACTCCTCGGGGAAAAGCATATACCTCAAACAGGTGAGGAGCCATACAACCTCGGTCTTTGGCATCTCCGAGTCGTCTGCCAGCCAGGCCATATCCTCTGCTCCCTAAAACACATGTCTGAGAACTGAGAGCCAGTTCTTTATGGTAGACCTTTTCACGGCCACGGGTTCCTTGACCAAGCTCTGAAGAGATCCCGTGTCATTCCCGGTATGCATTTACCCACAGCCCTGACTTTAGAGTAACTCTGAAGTCAGGACACGGGACAGTGTGTCCTCTCTTTAATCTGTCACTCATGTCTTTAGTTGACCTGTTTGTACTTTGCCATAGTACCAGGCCCATGTCCTGTGTCCTCCCACGCCCAGGTAGGCTTGATCACGTTCATGGCCCTGGTGGGCAGCTTTGTGCCAGCAGAGGAGGCTGAAATTGGAATAATCGATGCCATCTTCACCCGAATTCATAGCTGTGAATCCATCTCCCTTGGTCTCTCCACCTTCATGATTGACCTCAACCAGGTTAAACGGAGCAAAAGGAGGTGGGGAAGGGAGATTCAAGCAGGACCTGGGCCCCGCCCTCGGGGACACTTTCCCTCAGCTGCATGTCCTCTGTACTTGGGGCCAGGGGGCACCCGGGTCAGAGTCTGGAGGAAGCAACACCACAAGCACTTCTGAGACTCCTTAGTGAGCCTTCCTCACTGCTGACAAGGGAGGGCTGAGCAGACAGGCGTGTCGCTGTAAGACAGGTGCAAAGTTTATTCGTGGCGACACGTCAGAAGCCAGTGCTGAGGCTAAGGAAACCCTGCTCACCCTGTGCCCAGCAGGTGGCGAAAGCCGTGAACAATGCCACCCAGCAGTCCCTGGTCCTCATTGATGAATTTGGGAAGGGAACCAATACGGTGAGGAGGACGGGGATGGAGGATGAAGGGGCAGGGGCAGGAGAAGAGCTCAGGGAAGGGAGGGGGATGGATGGGCAGAGACGGGGGTGGAGGAGTGGGGGTGGGTGCGGGGCGGGGCGGGTACAGAGGGCACGGATGCCCTGGCTCTGTCCCCTCACCTCTTCCCTCTGGCAGGTGGACGGGCTGGCACTTCTGGCTGCTGTGCTCCGGCACTGGCTAGCCCTGGGACCCAGCTGCCCCCACATCTTTGTGGCCACCAACTTCCTGAGCCTGGTTCAGCTGCAGCTGCTGCCACAAGGACCCCTAGTGCAGTACTTGGTGAGGAGGTCACTCCAGCCCGTGGCCTTTCCCTCTTCTCGGTCCCCGGGAGCCCCACACTGTCACTGTTTGCTCTCCTAGACCATGGAGACCTGTGAGGACGGGGACGACCTTGTCTTCTTCTACCAGCTTTGCCAAGGTGTTGCCAGTGCCAGCCATGCCTCCTACACAGCTGCCCAGGCCGGGCTTCCTGACCAGCTCATTGCTCGTGGCAAAGAGGTGACAAGAGCCTGTGTGCTGCCACTGCCACCTCGGGGCTCCCTCCAGCACACCTGCTCCTCTTCAAGTGGTTTTTAAGATTTATGTATTTTGCCAGGTGGTGGTGACACACACCTTTAATCCCAGCACTCCATGGGCAGGGGCAGGTGGATCTCTGTGAGTTCAAAGTTAGCCTGGTTTACAAAGCAAGTTCCAGGACAGCCTGCTCTACACAGAGAAACCCTGCCTCAAAAAAAACAAAAAAAGTCTTTTGTGCATGAGTGTTTTCCCTGCAATATTTATGTCTGCACCACATGTGCCTGGTGCCTGTGGGCGTCAGGAGAGGGCAGCAGATCTCAGGAAACTGGAGTCACAGATGGTTGTGAGCTGCCTTGTGGGTGATAGGGATTGAACCCAGGTCTTCTGTGAGGGCAGCCAGTGTTCTTAACCACTGGGCATCTCTGCACCTTATACCCACTCCTCCTGAAGACGTGGAGTGCTAGGCCCTCTTTCCTCGAATGCACCCATACGCTTTCCTTCTTGTGCTAGGTCTCAGACCTGATCCGCAGTGGGAAACCTATCAAACCTGTAAATGAGCTTTTGAGGAGGAACCAGATGGAAAAGTGAGTGTGGTTCCTTCCCAACGTCTTCCCCTCACAGGGCCTCAGCCAGCCTTCCTGCAGCCCTGTGCCCTCCCCTCACCAAGCCAGGTGTGATGTAGTCCCAGTGTTCAAGGCCAGCCTGGGCTACATAGCAAGACCTTGTCAGCCAATGACAAAACCGACAGGACCCACGCTGCTCTCTGAAACCGTTTCTCTTCAAAGCTGCGGTTTCCTGTGCACAGATTTGGAAATCACATGGTTCTTTCTCCCCTGCAGTTGCCAGGCACTGGTGACTAAGTTTCTGAAGCTGGATCTGGAAGATCCCACCCTGGACCTGGGCATCTTCATGAGTCAGGAAGTGTTGCCAGCGGCCACCACCATCCTTTGAGCTCCTTCCCCATCCTGTCAGCTACCTGACAGCCCAGACCCGCCACCTGACAGCCCAGACCCGCCACCTGACAGCCGAGACCCGCCACACCGCTTCCTTTTCTTTAGATGCTGACTTCTCTGGCTGCACAACATTTTTTTGTTTTGTATTAGGAATAAAGTTTATTTTGGATCAAAATCCTTCCAGAGGCCACCCAATGGGACAACAGGAGAGCTGGGGGATGTAGTGGTTAGGAGCACTGGCTGCTCTTGCAGAAGTGGGTTGGTTCCTGCACCACAAGTCAGTTCTCATGCATCTGTAACTCCAGTTCCAAGGTTTCCAACATCCTTCTGGTCTCCTGGGCTCTGGGAAACGTGAAACTCAGACAGATATATGCACACAAATCCAGTCAGGGATGGAGATGCAGGCTTTTTTTCAATATTTATCTATCTGTTTATTTATTTATTATCTATACAATATTCTGTCTCTGTGTATGTATGTCTGCAGGCCAGAAGAGAGCACCTGGCCTCATTACAGATGGTTGTAAGCCACCATGTGGTTGCCGGGAATTGAACTCAGGACCTTTGGAAGAGCAGGCAATGCTCTTAACCACTGAGCCATCTCTCCAGCCCCGAGATGCAGGCTTTTAATCTCAATACCAGGAAGGCAGAAACAGGCAGATCTCTGAGTCTGAGGCCAGCCTAGTCTATATAGTGAGTGCTACATAGAAAGACCGACTCTTATAAAAAGTAAATAAATAAATACACATTTAAATAAATTCAAATCCTGCTCTTGGGACTCAATGAGGCCAACTACTCCAAAGAGGCTCTACGAAAACAGACTGAAGGATGGCACATAGTTCAGGGCAGGCGTCTCTTGCCTTAATCTTGGCCTCAGAGGCTGAAAGACAAGGCAGGATGGGTAGAAGGCAGGGCTTGGAGAGGAACCAGCGCTGGCTCCACCCTTCCCACATCAGAGCCATGGGGAGCCTAGGTCCTGGTGGGCCACCCCAGGTGCAAGCACCCTACACTGTTCTGCTGCTTCCACTGGGGACAAGCCGCCAAGATCCAGGGGCCCCGAGCTTCTTCCTCTGGGTGAGTATTAGACCAGCGGGGTCTTGGGACATCCTCTCCCCTGACCGGCCCTCAATCTAGTTCCACTCAACTGAGGACCCACAAACTTTCCCTCTGTGTCCCCTTGCCATCCAGGTCCTCAGTGGCCAGTCTGAGCTGACACTTAGTGACCGGATAGCCATTTGGGAGTGTGGGCCATAGCTAGGGTCCTGCTGGGACTGAGAGTTTGGCTTCTGTTTGTTTAAGGCAGCTGCAGATGATGCAGGCTCTGGAGAGGGAACAAGACGCTCTGTGGCAGGGTCTGCAGCTGCTGGAGCAGGGCCAGGCCTGGTTCGCAGACCACCTAAGGGAGGCACAGCAGAGGCAGCTGCATCTGGGGGCCCTCGGTGAGGTAGGGAGCAGCCTCCTGGGCATGGGCTGGGGGAGGGAGACCTAGCGGAGCCTGCTCTGGAAAGGAGAGGGTTAACGGGATCATGAGGTGGAACAGCCCTGGGATGGCAGGATGGCACCCGTGTTCAGCCAGTGACATTGTTGTCTGCATTCCATTCAGAGGGGGCTCCATTTGACCACAGAGTGGGGAGTGGCCTGCCTGCCTGTCACAGGGCAGGATGGACAGGGAGGAGCCATAAGGAACAAGAATGGCGGGTGGGGAGCGTGATACTGTGCAGTCGGAAGGGAGCTGCAGTGTTAAGAGACTGGGTTTTCCCACCTGTCTGAGGGTTCTGGGACGAGGGAGCGCAGAGCAGAAGTGGCAGGCGGGTCCCTTTCCATCACAGTCACCCTCCAACCCATCCAGGATTTTCTAATGAACTCAGACTCAGCGACTGACTCCCCACAGCTCACCCAGATTCAAGAGGTGAACGCTTGTTTGCGCCGTCTGATTCAGGTGAGCCTCTTGTTTTTAATGTACAGACTTTGGGGAGGTGGGGGGCTTTTGGAGTCGCAAGGCTGGTTCCTGCCTGGCCCAGAGCCAGGAGGAAATGCCAAGGGATGAGAACTTGTGGTAGCAATGCACAGACTAAAGGTGTGACAGACCCTGGCCCACAGGGGAAGCAGGGGCCAGTCTGGTTCTCTCTCCTGTAGGAGTTGTCACAGCAGCAAAAAGAACCGACCCAGTCCGAGGGAGAGGGAGAGGTGGCTCGGCGGGGGCAGAGGCGCCTGACCCGTGTGTGAATCCTCCCCTCCCAGCATCTCTGGGGAGAAGGCATGACCACAGGAGCCCTCCTTCAGCCTTAACCTAAACTAAGACACAGCCCGGATAAGGTGAAAACTGCGCCTACTGGGCCCTGCCCTGCCTCCTTCTGGAATAAACAGCAAACTTTCCAAAAAAAAAAAAAAAAAAGCATTTTGTGCTGTTTCTGTTCGGAGTAGGAACAGCACCTCATGGAAATCTGTCACCATCTGTCCCTCGCACCTCAGCCCTGTTACAGGAGCTGCAGGTGTGGACCACCGTGCCAGTCTGCTCCTTTAAGAAAGAGAAGGGAGCCGGTGGTGGGTGGTGGCGCACACCTTTAATCCCAGTACTCAGGAGGCAGAGGCAGGTCTCTGAGTTTGAGGCCAGCCTGGTCTACAGCGCGAGCTCTGTGGCAGCCAGGGCGACACAGAGAAACCCTGTCTTGGGAAAAAAAGAAGCAAAGGGACAAGTGTGCGCTTGTGGTAGAAGAAAGTCCCCAAGCAGTCAGGAGGGCAGGGCCCTGAGGCCAGGTGACAGCCCACCTACAGGACGGGCTGGAAAGGAGTCCCTGAGGGGCTGTCACCAGGACGAGCAGCCTAGCAGGAACAGCGCCCCTCCAAGTGTCCCCCACCAGGCTCTGCCGACCACCCCTCCCCCAGCTCTGCCCTGAGTCACCAAAGTGGAAGAGAGCAGGGTAGGGGTGGCTGGAGGCAGCACACGGCCAGTGGAGTGGGCAGGGGTCTCCAGCTGATCCTGCGGAGAGAGGGGGACATTACAGTGTGCCCAGCTTTGGCAGCTAAGAGGGAAAGCGGAGGCAGCTTACCTGCGAGGCCTGGGCCAGCACCAGGAGCCGGAGGAAGGCATGGGTCGGGGGCCCTGGGCTGGCTCCTTGGCCCACCGCAGTCACAGTCACCATCACCACACTGTCGGGGGCTGCTGAACTCGGGACCTCCAGCCACAGGCGTCCCCAGGCGGACTCGTTCAGTCCCAGGCGAGCCCTGCAGAGTGGACAGAGGCTCCGGGGAGGGATACAGCCAAGGCTGGGGCCAAACAGGGTCGAGGACTGAGGGCCAAGAGGTTGGGCTTGGGATGAGCCCTTGCGCCCCGGTCCCTACAGAACTGACTGGGTGGAGCCAGAACCCAAGCAAAGGTGGATGCGGGAGAATCTCACCTGGAGAGGTTGGAGGTGAGCGAGAAGCTAGGGTTGACAGACGTCCTAAGATCAAGATCCTGGGGGCCAGAGAAGCTGGCGACATGCAGGCTGAGAGGGACCTTGCTGCCAGGAGCCAGGGAACCTGGCGGGCCACTGAGCTGCAGGGAAGGGCGGGTTAGAAGAGCTGGCTCTGGTCTCCCCAGCCCCGCCCGCCCGCCCGCCCGTACTTCTCCTCACCTCCAGGAGCACAGGAGCCACAGAGCAAGGCTGGCAGGCAGTCCTGCGCAGGTCCCGCCCGCCTCCGTCCTGGCCAAGCAGCTCCAGGGAGAAGGGTGCAGAGCCAGACAGCAGTGTGGGTGGCAGCGAGGCAGCCAGGAGGCCTCGCTCAGGGGGTCCCACAGGCTCTAAGGGCACCCGGCCCAGATGAGTGCCCTGGGGGACCCTTCGAAGGACAACGTGGGAAAAGTGTGGCCGGCTGGCCTCAGGGCTCTGTCTAGAGACAAGCCCTGTCACTTCTACCAGTAGCTGGGTCTGGAGACCTGAGGTGGGAAGGAAAGACAGTGGTCACATTCGACTGGAGGAGGCGCAGGGAAAAGGGATGAAGTCTTGAACTGGACGGGGTCATGTGAAGTCCACTAGGCTGGAACAGCCCATTAGTGTTCTTTACTCATCAAACATGACGCAGACACATATGTATCCACTTCACGTACACACGTGCGCACACACACGCAGGGCAGGGAACAGTCTATATTACCTGCCACTGGCTGAGTCAGGGGGTAGAGGCCAGGGTGGGGTCCGTCCTCCACAGGGATCCCGAAGTGAAAGAGGAAGTCCAGGGAGGTCTGGGCTGAGGAGGAGGCAGTCAGAGAGGACCATGGTCGCTGTGGTCACCACACCTCTTCCCAGGAGCCTTCCCTCCTTACCTTGGACTCTCACTCGGGGCCTTCCCTCAGCTGCTACCTGGATCTCCCAAGACCCTGTCTGAGGGGGGTCAGTCATGGCCACTGTCCAGAACTGTCCAAAGCGACGAGTGTGGCCCAGAGGACCTATGCCCTCCTCTGGACCCTGGGACACCCCTGGATGGGGACGAGAGACTGTCACACGAAAGGATCCTTTCCCCTACTGTCCCCTTGCTCTCGACTCCTGTGCTCGAGCCCCACATGACGGTACCCGCGGGGCTCTTGATCCAGAAGCCACTGATGTCCCCGTGGACCCGGACTGTGACGTTCCGGAGGAGCCTGTCCACAGCAAACACATGAGTCTCCCCAGGAATGGAGACGGGAGGCTCCAAGGGAAGAGTCACCTGCAGATGAGGGCAGGACAAAGTCGAGAAGAAAGGAAAGCTCGGACTGAGGGGAGGGGTCCTCAGCAGGGCACCGGGCTTGGTGACACAACTGGGAGACAGGATTCAGGGTGAGGCCATCATTTTTTTCCCCTTCACAGATGATGAATGGCTGGATGTGGTGGCACACACTTTTAATCCCACCACTCAGAAGGCAGAGGCAGGCGGATCTCTGTGAGTTCACGGCCAATCTGGTCTACACAGTGAGTCGCAGGTCAGGCCAGCCAGGACTACATAGACCTTACCTCAAAACCAAAAACTAAAGTTCTTGTCTCGGCCCTGGAGACCAAGGTGGAGGGCAGGAGGGCAGTTACGGACACAAAAGACAAGATGGCAGGTTTAGAAGCCATGGATCTGGGGCGGCGGACACATGACCACCACGACTTCCCGCCCCAACTTCTACAGAAGAGGCACAGAGCATCCCAGACCTCAGATCTGAGCTAAGGACATGGACCCCCTTGGCCATGGTCACTCACCAGACCACCAGCCATGCTCTCCCCAACAATGGCTGCCACATCCTGTATGTGCTGGTCTTTGGTGAAGATCACCTCTCCTCCCGACGCCAGCGCAACTGCTTCATATGGCTCAAACCGCGAAGGCGACAAGGCCTCCCGCCGCACTCGGCCCTGAGCCCTCGATGGGTCTTCAGTCACTAGGAACGTCACCTATGGCCAAATGACGACCCAAGGCTGGCCCAGTGTAGCGGGCACACGGTGCCTGTGCTGACAGCTAAGCACTCGGGAAATTAGAAGTGTCAAACACATGGGGCTGTCCCTGTGTATGTATGCACGCCTGGAAAGGGCGCATGGGCGTAGTTAATGGTCCGGTGATCTGTGCTGCCTCACCTGAATCCCCAGACCCTTCCTCCCTAGGCCTCTATCCGAGCTCTGTCTCTCAGTCAACAGAAGCCACCCTTCTGGAAGGCAGGACGTATGTACCTTGCAGGTTTATTGTGATAATTGTTACCAGGAAACTTCTTTCCAAGGTTATACTGTCCTTAAATATGCCTAACGTGAACTGCCCAGGTCAAACTCTAGAATTTGAACCAACACTGGCTCCCTTCTCGCCTCATGCAATGGTTTCTCTGCCGGCCCCGGGGTCTGTGAAGACCCCACAGCCCTTCCTTGAACAGTTCAGTACTGCTAAAGGCATGGACCCCCACTCTGGAGTGGGTTAAAGATTCGGGGTGACCCTACATGAGACCGCGTGTTCCCATCTTCAGGCAGCTAAGGCTGCGCTCACCCTGCAGCGCCGCTCCCGACTCAGAGACTCCACCCGGTTGGTAAGAAAGGCATCCTTGGGGGAGGCGTCCGTGAAGACGAAGACGTCGGAGAGTGGAGGTGTGTGCAGCAGGGCTAGCTGAGGAAGGAACGGCTGCCGGTCAACATGGTGGCAGGAGTGGGTGGAACCAGGGAGGGCAGAGCACAGGCTTGGAAGGACAGCGTAAGAGGGAAGGGAGAGGGAGGGACAGGGGAGGGGGCCCAGACCTCCAGGGCAGACAGGCACATCTCTGGCTCATCTCCGCCTCCCAAGGCCTGGATCTCATTGAGTTTCTGCCAGAAGCTGTCAGGGTCGCTGGCTGTGAAGACAGGGCCGAACCCTGGGCAGGGGAAAGGAAGGTCAGACGAGTGAGGTGGGTTGAGACCGCGGGAGGGAGCCCTGAACCTACCAATGTGGGCACCACACCCAGGTCCTCCGCAAGAGGAGCAAGCGCTCCTAATGGCTGAACCCTCTCTCTAGCCTGCTTCTAAGATGTAATGAGAGAAAATAACAGTTCTCCCCTAGGAGGCTCATTGCGAGAACTGAATGAGCTAGGGAATTTGTTGTTGTTTTTTATATTTATTTATTTATTTATTTATTGGTTTTTCGAGACAGGGTTTCTCTGTGGCTTTGGAGCCTGTCCTGGAACTAGCTCTATAGACCAGGCTGGTCTCGAACTCACAGAAATCCATCTGCCTCTGCCTCCAGAGTGCTGGGATTAAAGGCGTGCGCCACCACCGCCCGGCTGTTGTTGTTTTTTAAATATTTATTTATTATGTATACAATATTCTGTGTGTCTGCCTGCAGGCCAGAAGAGGGCACCAGACCTCATTACAGATGGTTGTGAGACACCATGTAGTTGCTGGAAATTTAACTCAGGACCTTTGGAAGAGCAACCAGTGCTCTTAACCACTGAGCCATCTCTCTAGCCCGAGCTGGGGAATTTGGAAGCTAACAGTATTGATTCATGCGTCTGTGAAGCATGTGGCAAGTCCCTACTCAACGTCAGGCACTCTGAGATGCATCGGATTCCAGCCTCCCCTGAAGATATCTCAGTCCAGGACCCACCAGCTATGGCTTAGATGGTAAGCAAAGAAGGACTAGCTGGCCAGCCCGAGGTGCTGCAAGGCTCACTGGCCCAGGCCAGGTGTTCTACTTGGTTGGGAGTAGACCCTGCCTCCCCACTGAGCAGACCCATCTTCATCCTGATCTCTATGGCAGCAGCCTGGAGAGACGGCCCAACAGGAAGAGTGCTCACTGCTGCTGTGCAGACCAACACAAAGGCAAAACAGCCATCACATTTTATATTTATAAAACAGTTTATATTAAAAAAAAAACAACCAAAAGATGTATTAGCACAGGAACGTAAGGAAGCCTGCCTAAGCCAGCACTGGACTTGCCAAAATGCTGCCATTTTAGAGACAGCGGAAGCAGCTATTCTCCTCCATGGACACAGGTACCAGTAGACACTCACCAAGACAACAGGTAGCACGGCCCTGGGGCCCACTTCCAATCTCCGCCCTGGGCCTCCTCCCACCATCCCTGCAGACCAACACTACCTGGGTCATGGAAGGGCACCAGGACATAGAAACTGGGCTCCATGGGGCCGCCTTGCCGCTGCTCCACGATGCGGCGCGCCTGGATCTTGGCTGCGTTGATTTCCTCACCCATGCTGCCTGTGGTATCCAGGACAAAGCTCAGGCTGGAGGCTGGCGTGATGTCCAGCAGCCTGCGGTCCAAGTCGGAGGGACAGTGAAGCTCTGCGCCTTTGCCCCCAGCACCGGGTCCCTCAGTTCCCCCGGGAGCACTGACCGATCCCCAGCACCGGGTCCCTCAGTTCCCCCGGGAGCACTGACCGATCCCCAGCACCCGGTCCCTCAGTTCCCCGGGGAGCACTGACCGATCCCCAGCACCCGGGCCCTCAGTTCCCC
>NW_004949185.1:1225243-1249196 GCF_000317375.1 Microtus ochrogaster
CCCTCAGTTCCCCGGGGAGCACTGACCGATCCCCAGCACCCGGTCCCTCAGTTCCCCCGGGAGCACTGACCGATCAGCGAACCCATCTCCAGCCTCCCACCCACCTGGAGAAACCCCCGTCTCCCAGGCGGCTCCGCAGGAGACTGAAGGCTTCGATGGAGGCTAGGAGGGCCACTTCTGCAGCCGGGAGGTGAAGCGTGTGGTGCGGGGAGAAGCGTGGAGATGTACTGTCCTTGTTGATGCCTCCCTGGGGGCGCTGGGAGCTGCTCTGGTCAAAATAGCCCCCGTGGCTACACTTTCCTGTGGAGAGAGATCAGGCACATAAGGGTTAAACGTCCACTACCACTAAAAAACACAGGGTCCTGGCCTGGCCTTCTCACCCCTCAGCAAGGGAGCATCAGGAAACAGGGACATTCTGTGTAACTCAAGAGGGCTCAGGGTCTCTCTGCATCCAGACCCAGCACTGCCCAGGCAACAAAGAATGACGGGGGCTCCTCAGAGGCCTTTATCCACCCACCCTGACCCTATTCCCCCAACCTCTCCTAAGGAGACAAACTAGGGTCCTCTGTTAAAAACAAAGGAAGCGACTCTCCCCTCTTCCTTCTAGGGACCTCTCCCATCTGGTACCTGGAGGTTTGGGGAGATCCATTCCAAAGTAGCCAGAGGTGAGCAGTGTGGAGTCCAGCAGATTCCCAGGGCAGCTCAGCTCCTCACAGTCAGAGCAGGTGGGGTCCCCCACTGGGAACAGAAGGCAGGGCTGCCAGCCAAGCTCAGCCAGCTGCACTTTCTCCCTGGTTACCTAATGCCTTCCTCTCGCAGGGCTGGAAAGACAGGAGGGACCACAGACACCTTGGCCGGGCTTTCTGCACTAGGTCCTGGGCTCAGCGTTGGGATGTCTGAGATTGGAGCTGATGGGTAGCAATCTTACTGGGATTCTGCTCTCTGTGAGCCAGAAGGTCTACGGTCCCGCTGTGGACAGGAGCAGCTCCCAGTGAGTGGGGAGCGTGAGGGGCTTAGAGAGATGGCTGTGGAGTGGAGCTGGCGTGGCTGGGCAGAACAAGCTCAGGGAAGACTGCATCCACAGCTGGTCCACGACCCTGGATGTTTCCCCTCTGTGATGCCGAGAAATCCACTCAACTGTTCTACCCACGAGCCGCACCAAGAAAACTCACTGTCCTTGCAGGGACAAAGCAACGTCACATCCTACGAGACCCCAGAAGGTGACAGTGATAGGTGCACTGAGGAGAGGGGCTGCCTGAGCCCCACCTCCACACAGGGTCAGGGCCACACTGAGGAGAGGGGCTGCCTGAGCCCCACCTCCACACAGGATCAGGGCCACACTGAGGAGAGGGGCTGCCTGAGCCCCACCTCCACACAGGGTCACGACCTTACCTTGTGCCAGGCTCCAGAGCTCCAGTCTTGGCCAGAGGAGGTGAGGGTGTGGTTGCAGCTTCCCCAGCTCCACCCAGTTGCTGTGGCTATAGAAATCCTGGCCCCCAGGACAGAGAGAAGGCATGGATTTGATCTAGCCAGCATGAACACGCTGACCTGCAGCCTAGTGGGTATTCCCCCCTTACTCTTATTTACTGTCCCCCACTTCTGTTCTCATTGCCCAGATGGCAAAGCCTTTTGTCCCAGCCTTTTCTGTCTTGGAGTCTAAGTCAAGCGCTTTCTAGTGGCCCCTAGGATAAACCGACATCCCCTCCACGTCTTCCTCTCCTTTTCCCTCCTCTGTAGCCCCTCCTGCAGGACACTGGAAGTGCTGCCGCCACCCCACCCACCCAGAGTAGGGGAGGCCGGTTAAAAGGCGCCATGCGTCACCTGCAGGGCGTGAAGTGCAGCCCCTAGACGCTGGCGGGCCAACGTGTGCTCAAAGGCTCTGGCCGCCACCACGGTCTCCCGCAGAGCCCCCACCAGGAGCGTGCGCCCCTGGACCAGCCTTTCAGCATCAAAGTGCAGGTCAGGATTGTTCTTGGAAGCTGGCAGGAAGTCTTGGGCTGCATTGGCACGAGCCACCTCTCCCAAAGCACCTCTGAACCGCCGGGAAGGAGACCCAGGTCCAAAGTAGGCAGCAAAGATGTCATCGGCAAGGAGGGTCCTGCCCTAGCAAGAGCGGGGAGGGAAGCACATTCCAGAGAAGCCCCTTGCTTCTATCGCTGCCCGACAGCCTTAGCAACTGGCACTCCAGGCTGGGCAGGAATAGGATGGAGGGTGAAGAGCCCCACTAGGGAGCGTCAGATCTACGCTCTTTTCTATGGAGCCCTGCCTGACCTGCCTGGCCAGCACTATGTAACGAACCCAGGTTGGCCTTAACCAGCAATTGTCCTCAATTGCTCGGATCACAGGTGTGAGCCACCACATCCAGCTAGGTGTGTATACTTTCCCAAGGCTGGAGGATTCTGGTGTTGCAGAGGGGGAGAAGGGAGCAGGTGAAAGGTGGGCGAGCCTACTCTGACCAGGGCCTTGAGAAACCACGGGGAATCCAGGAATGCTCACCTGGTAGTCCTCCAGACGAAGGCGTGGCCGGCCTGGGGGTGGGTGCTCCAGAAAGAGCTGGAGGGTGACATTGAGTGCAGCCTCCTCAGTCAGGTCTTGGTGAGTGAGAGAGCCAGGGGCAGCCAGGAGGCTCCAGATGTTGGGAAAGAAGGCAGATGTTGGGGACAACAGCAGCTGAAGCAGAAGCAGTATTGGGGGGCCTAGGTGGAACAGGGGCACCTCCACAGGGAGCATGGCTGAGTCATGGACCTAGGGAACAGAAGGACCTCAAGGGAGAAGCCACCCTCCCAGGGTAGGCCTTGCTGTCTCCATGGCACCTGCTGTCCACTTCCTGCTCCGCCTCCGGTGCCTCATCTACTCCAGCCTGGCTCCTGCACCCTCAACCCTAAACCCATGCAATCCAAGGGCCCATCAGGCCAATAGAGCACACACCTGCCATCAGAGGGGCTCTTTTCTACACCAGGCTGAGCCCCAGCCCTGCCCCATGAACAGGAAAGTCCCCTCAGTCCTCCTACCTGGTTGCTGAGTCTCCTGGGCAGCGCTGGCCTGGCGGTGGAGTCACAGGGCACTTAGGTCAGAGTTATAATTAACTGGCTCAGGAGAGTGGGAGGAAGGCCCTTAGCAAAGGGGGTGAGGACAGGCAGCCCCAGGCCCTCTTCCTTCATGGCACCCAGGGGGACAAGATGCAGTGAGCTGGGGCGGCTCCGTACCCAGTGCAGGCGGTGCGGTGAGGTGAGCTGGGAGGAAGGAGCCAGCAGCAGAGCAGCATGACTCAGGCCTGGCACTGTGCCAGGCACAGACCCAGCCAGCCGCATCCTCTGCCCACAAGGACCCAGGCCTGGCTGCTAACCGGCAGCCTTACTGCTGCACACCCGCGCCCCTCCCGCCCTCACCATACACGACAAGAACAATTTTTGACAAAATATTTTATTGCTGCCATCCCTGTTGGTGGACCATGGGGGCTTTGAGAGTTGGAGTTGGGGGGTCACAGCATCTTCTGAAACAGAGCAATGGCCTCATCCACCTTCCTGAGTTCCGCCTCTGTCTGTTGCAACTGGGGGTGCAAAAGGGGTGTGTGGTGAGGACCCATGCCCAAGGAGACCCAAACACCACAGACTACAGAGGAAGGGGCCCAAGCTGGTGAGAGAGGTGAGGGCTACAGGTCGGGGTGGTATGGTTGGCGGGCACCCCACACTTCCATTGTCCCTGCCTCTACACCCTTCTTCCTGAGTGGCCAGCACCCAGTGAAGGGCATCAGCTTACACGCCCTGCCTGGCCGCACCCTACCCTCTTCACTGTGAGGAGAAAAGGGGCTGAGGGTCAGCACTCGGCTGGAGCCAGTGCCGGGTCTTTGGAGACCCCGCACCAGGAGCCTGACTGTGTCAGCATGGCAGCTAAGCAGGGGCTGATGCTATATCTAAGACCCTGCCAAGCAGGGTTCCAGGGTCTAGGTATCTGGGCTGGCTGAGAAACAGGGTGTGACAGAGGAAGCTGATGCAGGGGTTCCCCCACCACACACCTTCGCCTCGTCTGCCTCCTGGACCTCAAGGGGCACCTTAGCTGAGTAGCCAGAGGCAGCACGGCGCTCCTGCAGCCGCTGAGCCTGACGCTGAGCCTCATTTCGCTTGGCCTGCAGCTTGCCTAGCTCCCGGGCTGGGTCCACTAGGCCCTGCAGCTGCAGGTGGATGGAGCAGCGGTCTGATGCCACAGCCACAGCGCAGCCCTGTGGTGCAGGAGCCCCCAGGGCCAGGACAGCAACCACACCCGCACTGGCCAGCACCTGCACATAGCCCGACACCGCTGATGCCAAGGCGCCTGTGGCCTCGTCAGCTACTTCCAAGAAACCTGTCAAAGAGGGAAGGAAGTGAAGCCTGCTACAGCCCGACCCTGGGCTCTTGAGGGGCTGAAGAGGACAGTGGAACAGGGGGACACAGGGCCTGAGGCTCACAGTCAGGCCTGGTCCGGGTCAGGTTGTAGTCGGCACGCAGGGAGCGCACAGCTCGGGTGATGCTCAGCGCCAGTTCAAGAGCAGCTTCGGCCTCGGGGTCCTTCCAGGAGCACTGCAGGCAGAGTGGGGTAAGAAGGCTGCTCGGCTGGGCTGCAGCACACCCTCCAGGCCACACCGCCTACCTCTGAGGGCTCTGGGTAGGGGGTGACACACAGGCTAGCGGGAGCTGTTGGTGTCCGCCTGGGCAGCCTCTGGAACAGCTCCTCCGTGACGAAGGGCATGAAGGGTGAGAGCAGCCGCAGGCCAACGTCCAGGCAGGTATAGAGGGTCTGCCGGGCACATTCTGCTGCTGCCTCATCCACTCCATTCAGCACGGGTTTTAGGCATTCCTAGAGACGGGGAGGCAGTGTTCAGGGTCAGGGCTACCTGGAGCCTTCACTGTGCCTCTGAGGACTGGAAGGCAACAGGTGAACTCAGTATAAGAGCCAACATGGCGGCAAATTAATGCCAGAGCCACAGGACCAGAGCCCTGGCCCCGCTGCTCACCAAGTAGACGTCACAGAGCTCATAGAGCCAAAAGCTGTACTGGGCGGTGGTGATGGCCGGAAAATCGTAGGCCTGGAAACCTTCATTGCTGAGCCTCACGGCCTCAGTGAGTCGGCTGCGGATCCAGCGGTCCACCAGACTCTCATGCCCTTCAGGCTTGGGGGAAGAGGAACGTCAGCCAGGAGGCTACCACATGCCCAGATCCCTCCCACAGCAGAGTCTGCATTCCTGACTTGTCCAATGTCTGGGGAGAAAGGATAGGCCTAGCCCCTCGGTGAGAGCCCCAGCGACTGTCAATCATCAGCCTCTGTCTGTCCCCTGCCCACAAGGAGGATGGATCCTCAGGGTTTTGGTACAGCGGGGACTAAGCTTGACACTTGAGGACCAGGGGTGCAGCCTGTGTGGGTGCTATCAGCAATCCCAGCCAGAAGACCCTCACCTTGGAGGTCTGCAAGGGCACGAAACTCTTCCCCAGGCCACGCAGGGCAAACTTTGTGGCATTCCAGAGTTTGTTGCAGAAGTGGCGGTACCCAAGGATCCTATTTACATCCAGGTTGATATCTCGACCTAGGGGAGGGGCCAGTGTGACTCCACCCTATCCTTCCCAGAGAGGTCCTCTGCAGGCCCAAGGTGAAGGAGACCATGGGTTTAGGGGAAGGAAACACAGGCATCTGAGGGAGGATGGGGACCATACCTTGGGATGTGTAGGCACAGAGTCCAAAGCGCAGGGCATCTGTACCACATTCGGGAATTCCTGCTGGGAAGTCGGCTTTCTACAGGGTGCAAACAGATGGTCAGGCCTACTCACCTGCTGCAGCTCCACCCCCAGGGCACACCCCCATACCTGTCCTTCTTTGGCTTTCTCCACCTCAGTGGGGTCCAGGTTGCTGTTCAATAGTTGGTCATGGAGGCCCTAAGAGAGGAGATGGGTGCCGTTAGGTTTTTCTCTAGCCACAGCTGCATAGCCGTTCCTCGCTGACCCAGTGAGTGCCCCACCTGCAAAGAAACTCCATGGATGACATCCAGGGGGTCGATGACATTGCCAAGAGACTTGCTCATCTTCCTACCGTGAGCATCACGCACGATTGCGTGGAGATAGACCTGGGGACACACAGTGCAGAGAAAATGAGGCCACGATCCTTCCAGTCTTGGCCCTCACCAGGGTCTGCCCATCGAGAATCAGAGGTCCCTAGTGGCCCTGCCCACTCAGTTCTTTAGTATCTGAGAAGTGCCCCTCCCCCAGGGAAAGGAACCCTCCCAGCTGTGGGCCAGACTGAGCAATGCTAGTCCTAGCAGCAACCACACAGGAAGGCAGGTGAGGAGGCACAGGCGGGGTGGGGGCTGGGGTGTCTTAGCGATCTCCACACCTCTCTGAAGGGCAGTCTGCCTGTGAGTTTCAGGCCGAGCATGACCATTCGGGCCACCCAGAAGAAGAGGATGTCATGGCCCGTCTCCAGCAGGGTCCCAGGGTAGAACACATTAAGGTCTTCTGACTGGGGAGATGAGGTGCGGAGGTGAGCCAAGCATTCCCTTACAAGGTCCCTCCCCCTCTTCACTCTAGGAACACACCTGATTGGGCCAACCAAGGATGGAAAAGGGAAAGAGACCAGAAGAGAACCAGGTGTCCAATACATCCTCATCTACAAAAGGACAAAGGTCAGAGGTTAGAGGGATTGGAAAATAGGGTCAGGATCCCAACTGTGCCCCCATCTTCCGTGTCCACTCCCTGCCTTGCTGAAGGCTGATCTTGTCAATGGACACGCCAAACTCGCGTGCTGCCTTCTCTCTGGCCTCTGCTTCCGTGCGTCCGCTCACCCAGTACCGTCCGTCAGGGTCCTAATACAGAGGGTGATTGATCATAAAAGGATCTGCTGTTTCACCCAGACCCCTCTGCCAACCAAGGGCACAACCAACCCACAGCTACTCCAACATCTAAGCTACACCCTTTCCTCACCTCACCAGGGGGTACAGCTGGGTCGTGGACGGTGATAAAGTAGGCAGGGATTCGGTGGCCCCACCACAGCTGCCGAGAGATGCACCAGTCTCTACAAACAGCAAGCAGTGAGTCGGGGTGCTCAGCATGTGCCCCTCAGATGGCAGTCCTCCCCAACCACCCAGGGGTCACACACACCGAATGTTGTCCATCCAAGAATGCCAAGTCCGCTGATGGGCCTCAGGCAGGATACGGAGGTCGCCCCGGGTCACAGCCGCACTGGCGGCCTGAGCCATCTCCCCACAGCGCACGTACCACTGTGGCCTTAGTAGAGGTTCTACCACATCCTTGGAGCGGCTGGAGGAGGGAGCGGGTTGTGGGGAGAAGGCAGGTGCTAAGTGCCCAGAGAGCCCCATTACTTCCCATCTGCACCAGTCCTGGTTCCCAGTCTCACTTGCAAAGCGGCACCACCATGGGGTTGTCCTTGACGCCACGGAACAGTCCCCGCTCCTTCAGCGCAGCCAGCACTGCCTTCCTAGCCTCAAACCTGGGCAGGCCCTAAACAGGAACGGCCTCATCACAGCAATGCCCTTCCACCTCCTCCCCCAGCCCTCCACAGTCCAGACATCCTCACCAAGAAAGGCGGTGGCACATTGACAAGCGCCCCCTTTGAGTCCATGATGCTGATGGCCTCCAGCCCATGCCGCTGCCCGACCTCATAGTCGTTCTGGTCGTGGGCAGGGGTGATCTTCACGGCACCTGTTACACAGGAGTGCCTGTGTCCCACTGCATGCTGGGGCTGCCTCCCGGACCACCCCGTACCCACTCCCTAATACACTTTCCCGCACCCAGCCCCAGTCCTGCCTACAGCAGTGAAGATAACTTTTCATCTCTTCTCAACAGGCTAAGCCCCCGCTCACCTGTGCCGAACTCCATGTCCACAAAGTCATCGAAGACAACAGGGAGGCTCCGGGACAAGAACGGATGAATGACACTCTTCCCCTTCAGGTGCTGAACACGGAGGAAGACATCAGAAATGAAAGACGCAAGGCTGGGCATGGAACCCCCACCCAGGCAGAGCCCCCAATCCTGGGCTAGCACCCATCCCAGCTGCCGACAGCTCCAATTTCAAGGTTGGGAAAGGCGCCCAGAGAGTAGCTCAAGCCCCTAGAGCCTATCCCACGCGCTCGTCCCTGCCTACCTGGTACCTGGAGTCTTTGGGGTGCACGGCTACAGCCACATCTCCCAGCATTGTCTCAATCCGAGTTGTTGCCACCACCACTTCCTCGTCACTGTCTGGGGTGACAGGAGGAGCTGGGTCTCAACCCCTCCTCTGTTCCTGCTCTCCTCCCCCAGCCCACATCCTGGTGTCCTTAGCTCCCACCTGAGCCTTGGACCTTGTAGGCAAAGGACACGAGGACCCCAAACTCCACCTTCTCCTTGTAGCCAGGCACAGAGAGCAGGGTGCGACCCGTCAGCTCCTTCTTATCCACCTGCGAGACGGATATTTAGAGAAGTGGCCCCGGGCCTGGGCTGGGGAGGACTAGAAAGGGAGACAGGCTGTGGGCAGAGGTGTACCTCAATGTCAGAAATGGCAGAATTGAGGGTGCAGGACCAGTTGACCAGGCGGGTGCTACGGTAGATGACACCTTCTTCATGGAGCCTAACAAAAGCCTCTGTCACCGCTACTGAAAGTTTCTAAGGTAAAAGAAAGTCAGATTTGGTATTTGGAGCCAAGGCAGCCAGCCAAGGTGGTGGGGTCCGCTAGAGCCCTACACCCCGCACAGAGCCCCGGGCAGAGCACCAGGGCAGGCGAGAAGCCTAGCGACGGGACGGAAGGGAGCTTCCAGCTGGAGTCTGGGCAGAAACTATGAGGGCCGTGATGAGGGCCAGGAGCTGGTGTTTAGAGCTGAGTCCTTGCTTGTGTCCTAACCTCCTGGCAGAGGGTAGCCCACCCAAGAAACACCCCTGCCCTGCCCTCCCCCGAGGTTCTGCCTGCATACAGGGTCCATGGTGAAACAGGCTCGATCCCAGTCCAAGGAGCTGCCAAGTTTCTTCAACTGGTGGTAAATCCTGTCACCCTTCCTGGAAGTGGACAAGGATAAGCCTTAGGCCATCCGGTGGCCGATGGGGCAGTGAGGGAGTCACTCGTCCCTCTGAAATTGACCTGGGCCCTCCAGCCGCCCCAGTGGGAGGATCTGAGCTGCACGCAGGGTCCACAGAAGGGGCTGTCACACCCACGGGCTGCACTCACTCCTCCTTCCACTTCCAGACCTCCTGGAGAAAGGCCTCGCGGCCCAGCTGGTGCCGGTTCACACCCCGCTCTCTCCACAGTTTCTTTTCCACTACCACCTGGGTGGCAATGCCCGCATGGTCACAGCCCGGGTTCCACAGGGTGGTCTCCCCACGCATACGGTGCCTGTGGGAGGCATGAGGGCCAGATGGTGAGCCAGGCTAGTACAGCATCACACCAAAGGTCTCGGGTTTCTGCCAAAGGGGTCCATGGATGCTGAAGAAAGAGGATGAACTGAGACCCCTCGTTCTAAAGCAGCCAGGCAGGGAGAGGATTCAGAAGACCAGCAGAACAATCTAGAAAAAGAACAAAGAGAAGGCTTTTGCCCAGTCAGGCAGCTAAGCATGAGACATTCCCATCAATCAAGTGAGTTTCCACATAGGAACAAGGCCACAGACAGACAGAAGTGAACCTCGTCCCCGCAGACCCAGGTAGACTGCTCACGGTCTTCCTCCTAGCCCCATGTTTGTAAGAGTCCACACACATTAGATGCCTGAGAGAGAACCAGATCGACACTCAGTGGTGCGGCTGGGCGATGCGAACCTCCCCTGGGTACCTGACCCACAGAAATACTGCCTGGCGGTGGTGCACACCTGTAATCCCAGAGCTCGTGAGGCAGAGGCAGGTGGATTCCTGAGTTCCAGGCCAGTGAGAGCTATAAAGTGAGGCCCTGTTTAAAACAAACAAACAAACAAACAAGGAGGCCAGAGAGATGGCTCAGTGGTTAAGAGCACTTCCTGCTCTTCCAAAGGTCTGGAGTTCAATTCCCAGCAACCACATGGTGGCTCACAACCATCTGTAATGAGGTCTGTCTGCATATTTTATTATGTATACGTAATAAAATAAATATTTTAAAAAATCTTAGAAAAACCCCACAACATTGGTGACCACACTAGTATAGCATTTCCTGACTAAAAACCACAGAAGTCAAACAAAAACTATTAAAAAACAAGTCTTGGAAAGTAAAGAAGACATAGCACAGATAAGAATGCAGCTTTGGTAGGTGTGGCCTTTGTAAGAAGGTGGAAAAGCTTCGGCCAGGGCTTGGTGGCACACACCACCAATCTTAGCACTCAAGAAGTCTCAAGAAAGGGGTGAAGAGTTCAAAGCTGGCTTGGGCTACAAAGCAAGTTCCAGGCTACCCAGGACTGTATATACAGGAATACCTGTCTCAATGTTCCCACCCACAAAACAAGCTAGAGATACAGAAAGCACAGAAAAGCTAAATCAATAAAAAAAGACCCAGGGAGTTACTGGAAAGGGAACTGAAGAGTACTTACATATGACACCATGGTTTTAGGCTTTATGTGCATGTACATGTTCATGTATACTGAGTCCCCGCGCACATGTGGGTGGATGTGTATGCATGTGAAAGCCGGAGGATGACCTCAGGTGTCAGCCTGTCTTCCACCTTGGTCTCCAAGTTTCCAGCGATTCTCACAGTGCTTCTGGATCATGGACGCACATAGTGGCGCTCAGCTTTACAGAGGACCCGAGCCACAGCTCCCAGGCTCCCGCCACGCTCCATGGCTCCATGACGTACAATGGAATGAACACGTTCATGTCTACTCATCATGCTGCATTCAGATTTTCCCTGGCAAGGGGCTACAGCAACCCCATCCTCCTACAGGTAACCAAGAAGTCGTCCTGGTGTGTGCCACGGAAAGCGTTCACTTTCTCTCTGGTTTTCTGAGACAACCCTGGATGTCCTGGGACTCACTTTTTAGACCAGGCTAACCTTGAATTCACAGAGGTCCACTTGCCTATGCCTCTGGAGTGCTGGGATTAAAGGCGTGCACAGCCAGTACCTTCCTCCTTACGTGAATGGATTTTATAGACATTAAAGTTTTTTTAAAGGGCGATGGTGGCAGAGCTTTATTCCTGGCACTCAGGAGACAGAAGGCAAAGCTCAAGGCCAGCCTGGTCTACAAAGCAAGTCCTAGGACAGCCAGGGCCACACAGGGAAACCCTGTTAAAGGGAAGAAAGAGTCAGGCATGGGAGGGCATTGGACCTTCTCCAAAGCAATATAGCTCACCCTCTCTGAGGAGTGGATGGTGGTGGCGGGGAAATGGAGGGAACTTGGACTGGCATGTGTAATGAAAAGGCAGAGACAGAGGCTAAGATAGATCTCTGAGCTTGACATAAGCCTGGTCCATATACACCAAGCTTCAGAACAGACCGCAACTCAAAAAAAAAAAAAAAAAAGCCTTTATAGATATTATTACCATTAAAAAATGGATCTGAGGCCAGGCGATGATGGCGCACGCCTTTAATCCCAGCACTCGGGAGGCAGAGGCAGGTGGATCTCTGTGAGTTTGAAGCCACCCTGGTCTACAAGAGCTAGTTCCAGGACAGGAACCAAAAACTACGGAGAAACCCTGTTTCGAAAATCAAAAAAAAAAAAAAAAAAAGGATCTGGGTATGATGGTTCATGCATGTAATCCTTATACTTGTGAGCTGGGGGCAGGGGGATGAGTTCAAGGCCATCCTTGGCTACCTAACTCATTGAATCTGATGCCTTCCTGGGCTGCATAAAACCCTAAAGCATAAAATGAAAGAAGGAAAAAAAAAAAGGCTGGAGAGAAGCTTCAGTGGACAGAACTGGCTGCTCATCTAGAGGACTCAGGCTCTCTCCCCAGCCCAGCCCAGCCCAGCCCAACAGGACAGCTTGCAACTGTCACTCCAGTCCCGGGATCAACACCATTCTCTGGCCTCACTGGGCACTGTGCAAAGTGGTGCACAGCCATATGCAGGAACTCACCATTCACATACCATGGAAAAGAAAAACAAACCAAGAGCGATGCACTGCATGTACGGTAGTTCCAGCACTCAGGACAGTAGGAAGGATCATTAACCCAGGAGCTGCAGGCTAGCCCAGCCAACAGAGCGACCTCAACTCAAGAAAGCACAGGCTGGACACAGAGAATGTGGGTTCGAATCCCAGCACCCAGATGGCAGCTCTCAACTCTAACTCCAGGTCCAGGGTATTCATTGCCCTCTTCTGGCCCTGTAGGCACCAAACACGTAGGTGCTGCAGACATGTCAGGGAAATACCACATATTTTATACAAATTTACAGATCTAAATTAAAAAGAAAAATAATGACGAAAGACTGACCTTGAACTGCCCTGATCCTGTCGGCCTTGCCTCACACCTGGCTGCCTGTTTTTTTTTTTTTTAATTTAGCAATTTTTACTTTATACGTGAGTGTTCTGCCACGTGTAGCAGGTGCGTGCCTGCAGAGGCATCAGCTCTGGAAATGTGAGTTAGGGACGGTCGATATAGGTTCCAATCCATATGGAACTCCACAAAAGCAGCCAGTGGTCTGAACTGCGGAGCCTCTCCAACTCTGAATAACAATTTTTGCTGGTTAGAGTTAAATCTTTTCTGTTTAAAAAAATAAAAAAGCAAGGAAGAAAGAGGGTCTGGGTCGAGGCTCGGTGGTTCAGAGGACCAGAGCTCAGTTCCCAGCACAGCGGGTGGCTCACAAACACCCAACTGCAGCTCCAGGGATCTGACATCCTGGGCCTCCGTCAGCATCCAGTCTCCTGGACAGACCACACAGATGCACACACAACTAAAATAAGAATTCATGTAGAATAACAACTGCCACTTGATTTAGTCCTTAGTCATGTGGCTTGGTCACTAGGTGGCTGGGGAGAGCAAGAGCATGCTGTGGACGAGAAATCCCCAGCCTGGTGGATGTGTGAGCACCGTGCAGTGATCTGTGCAGGGTATTAGCTGACTGCTGACTTCCAGGATTTCTCGAGGCTGGCAAGGGTTCCTGAACCAGTTACCACTTCCGTCTTGCCGGTCTAACAGGGTGGGAAAGTCCGAGCCTTAGGACCCAGTTCTGGTGTTTTCCCTCCTGACCGCGTGGGCTGTTACTTGCCTTGAGTTGGGAACGTTTGCATTGACACCTGTAAATGTATTCATTCTTTTAATTTATGTAAGGCTTTTTGTACTCAATTTAAGAAATGACAAATTTTGGTTTTCTACTGTTCAGTGAGAACATTAGGCCCCAGCAACATGTCATTGTGTAAAGAAAAATAAAAGTGCTGCAGTAACAAAAACAAATAAACAAACAAACAAACAAACAAACAAACAACTGCCTCCCCTTCTAGCACTCCAGAGGACAGTGAAGATGAATCTGAGTTCAAGGCCAGCCTGGTCCAGCGTAATTTCCAGGACAGCAGGGCTAGGCCAACAGAGTGAGACCCTGTCTCAGAAACACCAAAAACGATCGAAAGCAAACCAAAACCTAGTTGCTCAGCACCAGAGGAACCACTGTGTGCTTGAAGAGCACTAATGTCTACAGCTCCATGTACACACAGTTTACAGCTGGGAGACCTGTCACTAAATGGGGCTCCATTCCAGGAGGGAGGTCTGGGCGGAAAGACCAAGGAGACGTGTGCTTCAGCAAAAGTTTTCTCGCGCCTCCTGTAGAATCCACAGGCCTGCCACTGAACACCAGTGGTGCCCTTCTGTGGGAGACTGCATGCTTAGCTATCCGATCCACAGGCACAGGCCCACCCCCAGCACTCAATGACACTTGTAACAATGCTCTTCTCAGGAGACACAGGGAGGGAGAGAAGGAACCTGTGGACCTGTGGACGTCAGGTGCACAGAGGCATCACCTGACTAGCAGAGCCGAAAAGCCCCATCTGAGGGGCCAAACAAGCCAACATGGCAGTCGGTCTAGTCAGGGAGAGAAAGGAGCCACACAGGGCAGAGGCCCCAGGGGAGGTGCAGACTGCAGGAGCTCACCATCGAGTCAGGCAGTCCTGGATGGCGTTGGTGAGTGCATGGCCCAGGTGCAGAGAGCCTGTCACGTTGGGGGGCGGGATGCACATCATGAAGACCCCTCGGGGATTTGGTGCTGACACGCTGGGACGCTGGTGGCGGAGGGGCATAAAATAAAGCACATGGCATCTTTATGGGGCCCCTCCTCAGGCAATGGGCCCTAACACCCTGCCCTTCACCTCCATCCCCTCTGGGCCTGGGCAGCAGTAACCACTCACCCCATACTCTGGCTTGAAGAAGCCCTGGCGCTCCCACCAAGGGTACCAGGCAGCCTCCACATACTGAGGGCTGTAGGAGTCGGGCATGGTGCCACTTACATCTGGGAGAAAAGAGAAGAGGGCTTAGTGAAGCTGGAGAGGCTCAAGTTAGGATAGGAGGAACAGGCCACAGGACAGGCATAGTGCAGCTGTTCTGCGAGCCTAAGCAGAGCAGAGGTCAAGAAAAACCAAACAGAACACAGAAAGCAGCAGCCAGGTGGGGTTCCTTCCCTAGCCACTACCTTTCTTTTCCCCGGGTTGGGTAGGGAGGTCATAGGTAATGATCCCAGGGTCCTTTTTCTCCTTCTTCTCTGGTTTTGGTTTCTTCTGTTCAGAAGGAAGAAGATGCAAACATCAGCCCTCAGCAAGGCTTCCACCTCCCTCCAGCCCCATCCCTTGCCTCCTACCTCCCCTGGTGGGGGCTGCTGCTGGGCCTTCTGCTTCTGCTGGAATTTCTCTAGCTTCTCACGTTTCTTTGCTTCTTTCTTGAGCTGAGCAGCTGTTTTTGGGGGTGCAGTGACTTCAAGACCTGGGGAAGACACAGAAATCCAGACTCAAGGCTGCTGGGCTCCTCTATGAGCAGCGCTAGTCTAAGAAGGGTGATTTCTATGGTGCCAGGGCTCAAGCCTCTTATCTCCCACCTTCCCCTCCCACAGGGTCCCCACCCTAAAGGCCCAGGCATTTCTAAGATAAAAAGCAAGTTACTTGGAGTGCTTGCTCCAGAGGGGCCTTTGTCCCTCCCACTGCCATCTCCTGGCCTCCTCACCTGGCTGTTGAGGGACAGACCTGGCCCCCGAGTACAAGACCACTTCTCCTAGCACAGCCCGGAATTCCGGTTGCCGGACACAAGTGTTAAACCAGCGAGTCACATTACCCCAGATCCGGCGGACAGCAGGGTCCAGAACCTGAGAGGAAAACAACAAAAAACAATTCTCTAAGTCACCTTGCAGTCAAGTCTGGTGGACACGCACCTGTCCCTCCCATAGCCCCAGTGACTCACGTATCGGAAGGGCAGCAGTAAGGCTGTCACGGCAGCTAAGTCTGCCAGAGTGGGCGCATCCCCGGCCAGGTAGGTGTGCAGCCGAAGCCAGTCCTCCAAGGGGCTCAAGGCCTTGCCCAGGGCACCCAGGGCAGCCTAGCAGGACAGGAAAAGAAGACAAGGCTTGCATGCTTCTATCCCAGAGATTCTCAGCTTTCCTAATGCTGTTGTGGTGACCCCAACCAGAAAATGATTTCTGCTGATACTTTATAACTGTGGTTTCACTACTGTTGTAAATTGTAAACACCTGTGTTTTCCAGTGGTCTTGGGCACTGGAAGGGTTGTTTGACACCGCCCCCCAGGGGTTATGGATTGAGAGCCATTCAGTCTCCCTACTCCCATGATCACCAATTCTCAGGCTAATTCCTTTCTCATCCAAACGGTCATCATAAAAATACAATTGTTAGGTGTGGTGCTGCTTGCCTTTAGTCCTAGTTCTTGGGAGGCAAAGGCAGGGGGATCTCTCAAGTTTAAAGCCTGTCTACAAAGTTAAGACCCTGTCTCTAACAACAAAGCAGCTCTGTCTGACTGGGAGAGCAGGTCAGAGAGTGTTCGGCATGTAGGAGGCCCTAGGTGTGAGCTCCATCCACAAGATATAATATATATTATAGGACCAGAGAGACGGATGACGTGGATGCTGCTCTTATGGAGACCCCAAGTTTGATTCCTGTCACCCATATGGTACTAACGCGCACACACACATACAAGCATTTGTGTGTGCGAGCGTGTGTTCAGTGGAACCCATCCAGCACTGAAGTTAAAGGATTATATGAAGCAGCAGTCACTGTCAGGTCTGGGGCATCCACAAATACGTCCTACCGAGTAGACACAGCTACCCTGCAGGGAAGGGGCTCTGTATTAACCATCGGGATACCTAAAAGCACGGCAGGGGTATGCTATTCACCCACCATGCGCCGGCAGGAGCGGAGCTCTCTGTTAAGGCTCACAGAAACAGTCTGCAGGTACCGGTCCTCTCCCATCCCCTCCTCCTACTGCACTGCTCCCAGATCTCCCCTCAGCAGCCACCATTTCTCTCTCAGTCTTCCCACACAAACAACGGCTGGCATCTCTCAGGCTGTCAACCTTTCACTCCCGGGCTAGAACGGGTCAACCCCACACAGCCTAGTTAGTGTCATTTGGGAAGACGGGACCTCTACTGAGAAGGCGTCCCAGCCAGATGGGCCTGTAGGAAGTCTGTGGGGCATTTTCTTAGTTGACGATTATTTGGGGCCAGTCCATTGCGGGTGACGCCACCCTGGGAAAGTAGGCTAAACAGTGTTCCTCCACGGCCTCAGCTTCAGCCTCCAGTTCCCGGCCTGTGCAACCTGAGAACTGCACACCGAAGTAAGTCCTTTCCTCCCCGAGTTGCTTTCGGTAGTATCGTTTTATGACGGCAACTGAAACCCAAGGGCCCTCGGAAGCTTTAAGATGCCTGGTACACGAGTGCGCGTCAAGCCATTCCGCCAGGGTTCCAGAGGCCAGGTTTAAACTCACACACTCCCCCAGCAATTCGGCAAACGCTGCAAACACGCTGCCAGGCACCCGGGGGAAGGATTACATCATCCTGCATTCTTAGACAGAAACCAAGCCTAAAGTACTCGAAGAGTTGCCGAAGTCACCACGCCGGCAGCAGACGCGGATTCGATCACTACTTCCGCACCTGACACCCTCTCTGAGGATCCTCTGCAATCCCCCTTTTCTGAGAATCCCTCCTCACCTGGGGATCCTGCCCCGGACTCCGGAGTCCCAGTGCGGGCAGCGTCGCCCCGCAGGCCGCCGGCACGAGCTCGGTGTCGGCGTAGCTGACCCACTGTTGGACGAGGACGGCCGCCCGGCTGCCCCCGGGACCCCCCAGGCCTGCCGGCCACAGCAGCTGCGCCACAGCCGGGGCGCCCCACACCCACAGCCCACCGGGCCCCTGTTCCAGGGCGGGCAGGCGAGGCGGCGGCAGCGGAGTCCGGCTGCTCGGGGGAGGCTGCAGGCAGATGCGGGGGTGCGGGCCTCCCCACCCGGGGCCGTCGCCGGCTTCCCCGTAGCGGGCGGCGATAAGGGCTCGGAGGCTGGGGAAGGCGTCGGGGTGAGGGGAGACGTAGAGGATGGACATGGTCGTGCAGGGGGCCGGTGCCGAAGACAGACCGGGCAGGGAGCCCTAAGCGCGTGCGGCGAGGCCCGGCTGGGTGGCGGCGAGCAGCGCCCGGAGGAGGGGGCGGGGCCCTGCCGCCCGCCCGGGGCTAAGAGAGGCGGGTTGCGGACTCAAGGCGGCGGTCACTCCGGGCCGGCGGTTCTCCTCAGCCGGCCACGGCCACAGCCCCCCAGGGCGGCCAGGGTGGAGGCGGCGGGTGGCGGAGGCAGCTCTCCCGCTGTGGGAAAGCAGGGCCGGGCGAGCGGGACCCACGTGTCCCCCTTTGTGACAGCGCGCGTTTCCGGGCCCGGGTCCTCGCGGGGCGGCCGGGCCCCGCCTGTGCGTGCGCGGTCCCGAGGGCCGGGCCTCCGTGTGCAGCCCGAGCTGAGGGACAGCGCGAGCGGCAAGCGTCACGTACGTGACGGGGGAACGTGTCCGCGGGGACGAGTCTGTCCGGTCAGGGTCCGCCGCGGTACCCCGGGGTCCTCGGTCAGGCGCCGCCGCGGGCACCCCTGGGTCCTCGGGTCAGGCGCGGCCGCGGGCACCCCGGGGTCTTCGGGTCAGTCTCCTTCGCGGCACCCGGGGTCCTCGGGTCAGGCGCCGCCGCGGGCACCCCGGGGTCCTCGGATCGGCGTGCCGGGCTGATCCTAGCCACCGCCTCTTGCAGGACGCCTGAGCCTGCGGCTGCTGTCAGCCGGCGCTGTAGGCCGTGAAGTCCAGCGATGGGTCGTGCCGCCTGCACCGCTTGTTTACATCTTCTGCTCCCAGAAATTGTGTGGATCGGCTTTGTTGAAGGAATCCGGCATTGCCACTGGCTGGAGCCGAGCGCTCCACCAGCTCGCGGGACCCTGGGATCTAACCAGCCCGAAGTGCTCAAGAGTTCTTTCACGTAGAGGGAAGGGCAGGGGAATGGGAAGACGCACTAAAGCAAAAGGCTAAAAATAGAAGTTCGCAGCGCTGTTGGGCGCCCTTGGCTTTTTTTTTTTAAGACTTACAGTGTCCTGCCTGCATATTTGCCTGCAAGCCAGAAGAGGGCACCAGATCACACTAGATGGTCCTGAGCAACCACATTTTGTAGTTGCTGGGAATTGAACCAGAACCTCTGGAAGAGCAACCAGTGCCCTTAATCCCTGAGCCATCTCTCCAGCCCGCGTTTTTAATTACATTTTTACTGTGTGCACTTGAGCGCGTGTGGGAAAAAAAAAATCTTTTCTGTTTCCAAAAAGTGGGTCCCAGGAGTCAAATCAAGTCATGGTTGGCGGCTGGCGCCATTTACGGAATGAATCATCATACTGGCCAAGGTATTGCAAGCTTTAGGGCAGTACATAACGCTGGTAACTTGGGTTTAATTCCCAGCCGGAGATGGGGGAGGGGGATATGTGGAGAACTGGAGAGCAGACGACGAAACGGCCTTTCCCACCTCCCTGTCCAAAACAGACCACAAAACCAGAACTCAGTTTCCATCATAAATTTTATTCCCGATGCGGGACAGATTCTTTCAGTTCCCCCCAAGTGTATCACATGTTGCCTTGAAAAGACTTAGGAGGCTCTCCCGTCTCCAGGAAAAGGAGAGGGAGGGAGGGACCAGGAACATTTCAGTTCCCAGCTTTACCCTCCCTCGCCAACAGAGGGCAGTTGCTCCCGACTAGTATCCCTTTCATCCATTCAATTAAAAAAAAAATAAATCGTTAACAAAACAAAACACACCTGAAGGGCTGGGCAGGGTGTCCTTGTCCTTTGTTGGACAAGTTATGGTCACCAATGGGAAAGGGAGGGAGGGGACGGGGACGAGGGCATCACTGTTTCTGCTGAAGGGCTTCCTTCCTGGCTGCATCCTGCAGCAGCTGTGTGTCCACCTCGTCTGCTGGCAGCTGCACATAGCGGACCACTGAGCCCCTGATGAAGCAGTTCTTGACGGATAACTAGACAAACGTGAGAGCACCCCCATGACCAATGTGCCCCCCAGCCGCCCAGGGACTTGGGCTTCAAAGGCTCCCTGGCCAGCCCCAGCTCACCATGTGCGGGTACTTCTCAGGGTCCGTGACACTGATGTCCGTCAGTTTGATATTGAGATACTAAGGAGGAGGAACAGCATCAGGTGCAGCTCCTCCTCCACACTCCCACTTCCTTCCCCAAGAACAGACTGTGAACCTTTATCTCACCTGGTCCACGGAGTGCAGGGTTCCACAGATGCTGTCGGAGGCAAAGTGGAGAGAACCAAATTACTTTACACTGAAATCAGAATGGAGGGAACATTAGAGCTACAAGAATATGGGGGAGGAGGCGGGCCATGGTGGTGCAGGCTGGCCCCGTGTTCTAAATCTTCCTGTCTCCACCCCCTACGTGTTAGAATTAGATGAAAGCCACCGTGATGAACTGACATGCAATTTTTCCTTACCCTGTTGTGACCCTGTGAACTATATGATGGAAACAGATTACAGAGCCTGCTGGGGGTGTTATATACAGCTGCCTAGAAAGCCAGGCAGTGTCCTGTTGTCTCGAAAGACCAAATAAATAAGAGCCTGGGGGAGGAAGCTAAGGCCTTGAAGCCAAAGGGAGAACATCTGTGAATTCTGAGGTGGGAAAGATAAAGCCTCTGAGACTGGCTCATTTCAGACCCGTCTCTCCTTACACCAATGTATCCACAGCTACTACTCAGCAGTCGCAGGCCAGGCCTGTATTCGGCTTAATGTCTGTATTTCTTTCTTAAGACAAGTTCTCACCCTGGCCCAGACTAATCTCAATCTTGTAGCAATCCTTCTGCCTCCACTTCTGAAGGTCTGGAACTATAGACAGGATCCATAATGTATAATCATCTTTTTTATGGTTTTTTTTTTCCAAGACAGGACTTTGTGTGTGTGTAGCTTTGGTGTTCTAGAAAGAACTACCTCTTGGGGTTGGCCTTGAACTCAGAGATCCTCCTGCCTCTGCCTTTCGAGTGCTGGGATTAAGGGCAGTGCACCACCACTGCTCAGCTACAGCCATCTTTTAAAAGTAATATCATCCAGGAATTAAGAGCAGTCATGTAAATTACCCAAATTAGAACCAAATTATCAGGAATATCAGGCCAGATTGGCTTGACTCCCAGAAGCAATAGCTAACCACCACCCCAACCCGCAAGACTATTTTTGTAGGCAGACCAGGCTGGCCTCAGAGATCCTCCTGCCTCTGCCTTCCAAGTGCTGGGATTAAAGGTGTGAGCCACCACCGCCCTGCTTTAGCTTTATTACTTATGTGCACGCGTGCACCTGAGGGCCAGGAGAGGGCATCAGAGCCCCTGAAGTTAGAGTGGCTCTTTGTGACTCACCTAATGCAGCCCTGGGGAACTCTAGTTCTCTGACAGCAGTGAGCTCTCCAGCTCCACCAACAGCCACCTCTACACACTGACTGCTTTGGCGCAGAGCCCAATGGATACACAAAGGTCACTAAAGTTACTCTATTCTTTTTGCTACACTTATCCTGACAGCACAGAAACAAGCCAGGCTGGCCCTCAGTTCCCCTTCCCTTGGATTAGGAAGGCTATCAACTCCAGTGCTCCCATGCCACCTTATTTTATAATTATCAACTGTTTGAACAATCTTAAATCTTCCAGCCTGGTCTAAAAGCTAGCTAGTTCCAGGGCAGCCAGAACTGTTAAGCAGAGAAACCCTGTTTTAAAAAGACAAAACAAATCAAAACAAAACCAAAAAAGTTAGGCAGTGCTTTTAATCCCAGCATTTGGAAGGCAGAGGCAGGCGGATCTCTGGTAGAGCTCTGGGAGTTCGAGGCCCTGTCTAGAAAAAAGACAAAAACCATAACTCTTCACAACTTCAAATCCCGAGTTTTACTTCTTCACTCCCTGCATTCAGTGAATCCCCACTGGTCTGCTGACCTGAACACTTGTGCGTGCCTTCCAGCTAGACTCATACAAACGAAAGGCCTTAACTACTTTGCACTCAAGACTGGGTCAGCCCCTTACTTCATCAGTGACCATAACCGTCTTACTTGTCCACAGCCGCTTTAGAACCAAAGTTCTCAAGCACTGATGTGTGCTCAAAGGTTTCAAGAGTCTACAAGTAAAATGCTTTAAAATGAAACATGAGATACTAGGGTATCTGAAGGCTGGTGAAGAACCGTGATACCACGGTATCTGAGGGCTGGGGAAAAAGTTCTATTGGTAGGGCGCTTGCTGAGCGGAAAGCTCTGGGTTCAATCCCCAGCACCACACAAAAGAAAACATACTTGCATGAACATCTCTGCAGCGATGAAGCGTTTGAAGCAAACAGTACAGGGAGGCGGGGGGGGGGGGGGGGGGATATGCAGACGAAGTACAGAAGGGAGCGCGTAAGTGGTCTGCTTACATTTTAACTACGTGGGCACTACGCCAGGTATATTAATAGCAACTGCTTTCCTTACCAATACATCTCATTCTTTTTTTTTTTTTTTTTTTTTTGGTTTTTCGAGACGGTTTCTCTGTGGCTTTGGAGCCTGTCCTGGAACTAGCTCTGTAGACCAGGCTGGTCTTGAACTCACAGAGATCCGCCTGCCTCTGCCTCCCGAGTGCTGGGATTAAAGGCGTGCGCCACCACCGCCGGCTACATCTCATTCTTATACTAATGAGTTTACCATGGAAGAACTCCCTACTGAATTTTTAATTAACCTCTTACATTTTGAGGGGTTAATGCTAGATACTTAAATTGTTTGGCTATTTATACAAACAAAGCTACAAACATTTTGATATATTTTTCCAAGTACAATAAGCTTATGTATTAGCATTATTATTTATTTAGCGTATTTTATTTTATTTTTTTTTAGCGTATTTTAAAGAGCATAGTACAAACTGCCTGCACATATATATTTGTTTAACAAATCCTTTTTTTTTTCTCCAGAGACAGGGTTTCTCTGGGTGGCTCTAGCTGTCCTTGAATTCGGTCGGTAGACCAGATCTTGAACTCACAGAGATCCGCCTGCCTCTGCCTCCCGAATTTAAAGACATACGCCAGCATACCCCGGCAGTCTTAAACTCATCTTTACCCTTAAGGCACAAGCTATTTATTTCTTCCGTGCTTGGCCCACCTGCTCGCTCAAAAAACTCTAGGGGAAGAGTCAGGACCCCAGGCGCCACCCCCCCAATTGCTGCTGTAGGTACCTACCTTAGGTCATTCTTGAGTTCCACGACCACATCCTTGCCCACGAGGGATTTGAAAAAGGAGTAGAAGAGCTATTGGAAAGAGGAAACGGGAAACTATTACATGAAAGGCACAGGAGGAGGAACTCTGAAATCTTAGTCTTTGTGGCCCCACCGGCCCTAGTATCTCAGAAGTCCACGACCCACAGTCATCTATCTGTTCACAAACACTCTACAGTTCACTGGGCCACAGCCAGGGACTACCCTGTACCCCTCGATGCCCGGGCCCACTCCCATAGGGAATCTGCACGTTTTCTCCACCCGCACCCTCAAAAAAATCCCTATCTCACGCGGGGAAATGCAAGGCTAGCTTTCCTTGCTCCCGCGGTGTCCGCGGGCTTTCTCGTGAATTTGCTGGAAGTTCTCCCCAAAAAAAGCATCTGCGCCCGGTAGCCCCCTCAAACTGGGGTGCGGGCACCAGGGCTGTCGGGGGAAGCCCGGGCTGCCGGGGGAAGCCCGGGCTGCCGGCCCGGTTCGAACTGCCCGCGGCGGCGCTCCCTTTTGACGTCACGGTACCCACCATGGTGCTGGCGCCACGCGCTGCGGCCTGGACCGCGAAGGAAAGGGCCGAGGGCTGCGGGTCAGAGGCCGGGCGGGAGCCCGAGCGCGAGGCCCGCGCGTGGGGCGGGACGGGATCACGCAGGCGCCAGGGGGAGCCGCGGGAAACGCCGGCCCGAGAGCGCGCGGCCGGATTCGGGCGCTAAGACAGCGGAGGAGGGGAGAGCGGAGAGGACCGCCAAACCGAAAGGGGGGCGGACCTTCCTGTCTCCCACTTCCTCTCGGGCAGCCGCTTCTTACTGCGCATGCGTGGCCCTAGCAGCTGCGCGTTCCAGGTAGTTCGTCCCTCTGCTGGGTTTTTCTGGTGTTTAGCGTTTTAAACGTGATTAACCCAAAACCCATAATTGTTGGGAAGCTTGAGAAAACTATGATTTGCATATTCTTTGATGAGTGGAATTTAAAATGTTACTAAGACCTGGCAGGGTCGATGCCCTCCTGGAATCCTGGAGAGAGCTAAGTGAGACGATTCTGCTTTAGAGGTCGGCTGGAGCTGCCATAGCAAGACCTGTGTCGAGGGAGTAAAACCACATCAACAGACACTAAATATGTTTTGTGTGGTGTGTGTGTGTGGCTGGGATTTAAGGGAGAAAAATAAGGGGAATCTGAACACAAATTCTGATTTTTTTTTTAAAGATTTATTGTGGCCAGGCGGTGGTGGCACATGCCTTTAACCCCAGCACTTGGGAGGCAGAGGCAGGCGGATCTCTGTGTGTTCAAGACCAGCCTGGTCTACAAGAGCTAGTTCCAGGACAGGCTCCAAAACCACAGAGAAACCCTGTCTCGAAAAACAA
>NW_004949185.1:1249496-1250871 GCF_000317375.1 Microtus ochrogaster
AGAGATCCGCCTGCCTCTGCCTCCCGAGTGCTGGGATTAAAGGCGTGCGCCACCACTGCCCGATTCTTATCAAAATTCTCAGCAAGCAAGTTTCTGTCAATTTCAGCCTTACGTAGGATTTGGGGGACAGGGTTTTCTGGAGCTTGAAATTACACATTCTAAGCAAACCACCGACGAGCAACCCCAGCTGTAGTGTCCATATTTTTTTACTGTAGCTCCGTGGTAGAAACTGCATTTTATTTTTAACTTCTATGTGTATGGGTGCATTTGCCTGCCTGTTGGGTCTGCACTCTGAGCGGCGGTAAGAAGTGGGCTTCAGATGCCCTGGGATTGGAGTTAGACACTGTTGTGTGCCCCTTTGTGGGTGCTGGGAATAGAATCTGGGTTCTCTGGAAGAGCAGCAAATGCTCAATCTCTGAGCCAACTCTCCAGCCCTGAAATATGTTCTAATACCTCCAAATACGTTGGATGTTCTGGGAACAGCATTAACAGGCTCGAAACCTTCTAGTTGTGAAGAGGCTCACAAGAGCTGGCTGATAAAAATGGAGAATTTAATAAAAGATACCACAAAAGCCTCAGCAGGAAACAGAGGCAGAGACCGACAGCCAAACAGGCAAAGCTCCAGGAATCCTTCAAAAGAGAGGGAGGGAGGACTGTGGGAGCAGAGGGGACAAACCCACAGCACCAACCGACATGGGCATAGAGGCTCACAGAAACAGCTCACAGCCAGGGAGCCTGCAGGGCACTGACCTAGGCTCTCTGTGTCCAATTTTTGTTGTTTGTTTGTTTCTCAAGACAGGGTTTCTCTGTAGCTTTGGAGCCTGTCCTGGAACTAGCTCTTGTAGACCAGGTCGGCTTTGAACTCACAGAGATCCGCCTGCCTCTGCCTCCTGAGTGCTGGGATTAAAGGCGTGTGCCACCACCACCACCTGGCTCACCTTGTCCAACCTTAATACGAGGGGAGGTGCCTAGCCTTTTTTTGTTTTTATTTTTTTCAGAGACAGGGTTTCTCCATGTAACAGCCCTGGCTGTCCTGGAACTCACTCTTTCCCCCCCCACCATCCCTGCCCAGCTAGGTGCCTAGTCTTATTGCAGCTTGATATGCCATGTTTGGTTGATATCTGTGGGGGTCTGCCCTTTTCTGAAGGGAAATGGTGGAGAAGTGGATTGGGGGTGGGGGTGATCGCTGCTGGGTAATACATGAACCGAGGGGTAAAAAGTCAAGTTCCCAGAGAAGGCGCTGCTGGGGAAGGAATAGCTTTGTTGTTTTTCATAGTAATTAAGGTTGTATCTGGTGGGACACGTGTATGGGAATCGTGTTTGGATTCACAGGGATCGTGTTTGGATTCATAGGGAATCGTGTTTGGATTCATAG
>NW_004949185.1:1251011-1262602 GCF_000317375.1 Microtus ochrogaster
TGTTTGGATTCATAGGAATCGTGTTTGGATTCTTAGGGAATCGTGTTTGGATTCTTAGGAATCGTGTTTGGATTCTTAGGGAATCGTGTTTGGATTCATAGGGAATCGTGTTTAGATTCATAGGAATCGTGTTTGTTTGGATACATTGGGAAACGCTGTTTTGATGAGTGTTTTGTATTGTCTCCTCTTGAGGCTGGCAGTAGGTACAAAAATTCTGAGCATCTGGCCTGCTGATTACAGGGTAGAATTCTCTACAGCGTGCCAGGATACCAAAGTAGTAGGTAGCCAGGGGGTCTCGTGTGTGTGTGTGTGTGTGTGTGTGTGTGTGCAGGGAGGCTGGAGCATGCAGGCCTGTGCAAGCCAGAGATGGACAATGGGTCTTCACTTTCCACCTTGAGGTCTTTTTTTTTTTTTTATGTGTAAGAGTGTTTTGTTGCATGTATATGTAGCATGTCTGCAGTGCTCCCAGAGACCAGAAGAGAACGTTGATCTTCTGGAGTTATAGACAGTAGCTAGACACCATAAAGGTTCTGGGACTCAACCCTGATCGTCTGGAAGAGGAGTGAGTGCTCTTAACCACCGAGCCAGCTCTCTATGGGACTCAACCCTGATGGTCTGGAGGAGGAGTGAGTGCTCTTAACCACCGAGCCAGCTCTCTAGTCCTCCACCTCATTTTTTGGACTAGACTCTGTCATTGATCTGGAGCTGACTGATGCATTCAGCTAGACTGACTTGCCTACAAGACCCATGGATGCTTCTTGCTCTGCTTCCCAGTGCTGAGATTGCAGGTGCACATCACTGTGTTCAGATCTGGATCCGTCAGAACAGCAAGCCGGATCTGTTACCAAGTTTAGCAGAATACTTCACACCTGAACCCAAATTAGCCTGTCATTGATTAAAAGCCGTCACCACAGTTAGCCACGGCTTTATATGGGGCCAGGGTGCCAGGAAATGAGAAAATACTTCTCTTGGCAGGTGTGGTATTCTGCAGTTCCAGCCATCAGGCAAGTGGGGGCAGCGTGAACAGGAGTTAGAGCAGATCTGGGATACATAAGACCCTGTCTCAAAACAAAAACAAAAAAGGCAAAGTAATTTTTTGGAAACGCTGAACTTACACAAATCCAAGTACTTTGCCCATAGGTTAATCATTCACAACAAACCAGAAAACTCACGTCCTCTGTGAGCTCCCTTGCTTCCTTTCCGAGGGACATTGGCAGCGTAAGATAACAGGAAAGAAGCTAGTTAAGGGACGAGCAGGCTACTTCCAGATAGGGAGAGTTTGAGGCTAACCCGGGCTACAAGAAACCCTCCGCCCAAAAAACAACATCTGGGCATGGTGGTGCATGCCTGTAATCTCAGAACCCAGGTGGCAGAGACAGGAGGATTGCTGCGAGTAAAGGACCAAGTTGGCCTCCATAGTGAATGTCAAGTACACTAGACACACACGGTAAGGCCATGGATAAATGAGTAAAAAAAAAAAGTCAGAAGTTACTTCCTTTGGGATCAATTTACTGAGAGACAACCATCCACACAGGAAGGAGAAAGGTGGGACGTGGCCGATAAATAACAGACATCCAAATTCTTCAAATGGTTCAGAGGGGCCTTGTTCTCCTAAAGGTCCATTTAGGATCGTCGCCCAGAGGGTGGGGGCATGAGAAGATGGAATACAGACTTCTCAGTCAGCGTCCCAAAGGATGGTGACTTAGGCGCGAGTCCAGCCAGTTCAGGAATCAATCGAGGTGATGTTGGGAGATGAATAAACTTCACCTGGAGGCGCCCTTGCACCCTGTAGTCCCAGAAACGGCTAATCTACTTCCTCGATGGTCGGGCCAGTGGCGGCTCTGCCCGGCGTGTACCCAGGCGCGCAGGTGGGCCCGGTGCACCCTCCCTGGTAAAGTTTGGTGATGATGGGGTTACACATGTTCTCCAGTTCCTTTCTCTTGTGATCCAGCTCCTCCTTCTCCGCTAGTTGGTTGGCCTCCAGCCAGGAAAGGACCTCGTTGCATTTATCCAGAATTTTCTTCTTATCCGACTCGCTTATCTTGTCCTTCAGACCCTCGTCACTCACGGCGCTCTTCATGTTAAAGGCATAGGATTCTAGGGCGTTCTTGGCAGCAATTTTCTCTCTCTGGCCCTCATCCTCAGCTTTGTACCTCTCGGCCTCCTGCACCATGCGCTCGATCTCCTCCTTGCTCAGCCGGCCCTTGTCGTTGGTGATGGTGATCTTGTTGGCCTTGCCCGTGCTCTTGTCCATGGCGGTGACGTTGAGAATTCCATTGGCATCGATGTCGAAGGTCACCTCGATCTGCGGCACACCCCTAGGTGCAGGAGGTATTCCAGTCAGGTCGAAGCGCCCCAGAAGGTTGTTGTCGCGCGTCATGGCCCTCTCGCCCTCGTACACCTGGATCAGCACCCCGGGCTGGTTGTCCGAGTAGGTGGTGAAGGTCTGCGTCTGCTTGGTGGGGATGGTGGAGTTGCGCTTAATGAGCGCCGTCATCACGCCGCCCGCAGTTTCCAGGCCCAGCGACAGCGGCGCCACGTCTAACAAAAGCAAATCTTGTACTTTTTCAGATTTATCACCCATTAAAATAGCTGCCTGGACTGCTGCTCCGTAGGCCACCGCCTCATCGGGATTGATGCTTTTGTTGAGATCCCGCCCATTAAAGTAGTCTTGAAGCAGCTTCTGCACCTTGGGGATGCGCGTCGAGCCGCCCACGAGAACAATGTCGTGGATTTTAGCCTTGTCCATCTTGGCGTCCCGAAGAGACTTCTCCACAGGCTCCAGGGTGCCTCTAAAGAGATCTGCACACAACTCTTCAAACCGTGCTCTGGTGATGGACGTGTAGAAGTCGATGCCCTCGAACAGCGAGTCGATCTCCAGGTTGGCCTGCGTGCTGGACGACAGGGTCCTTTTGGCACGCTCGCAGGCAGTGCGCAGCCGCCTCACGGCGCGCTTGTTCTGGCTGATGTCCTTCTTGTGCTTCCTCTTGAACTCCTCCACGAAGTGGCTCACCAGCCGGTTGTCGAAGTCCTCCCCGCCCAGGTGCGTGTCGCCCGCCGTGGCCTTCACCTCGAAGATGCCGTCGTCGATCGTCAGGATGGACACGTCGAACGTGCCCCCCCCCAGGTCGAAGATGAGCACGTGCCGCTCGCCATGACCCCACCGATCCAACCCATAGGCAATGGCGGCCGCCGTGGGCTCGTTGATGATGCGCAGCACGTTCAGACCCGCGATCACGCCCGCGTCCTTGGTGGCCTGCCGCTGCGAGTCGTTGAAGTAGGCGGGCACCGTGATGACAGCATTGGTGACATTGTGGCCCAGGAAAGCCTCTGCAGTCTCCTTCATCTTCGTCAGCACCATCGACGAGATCTCCTCGGGGTAGAAGGCTTTCTTCTCCCCTTTGTAGGACACCAGCACCTTGGGCTTGCCCCCTTCGTTGATCACTTGAAATGGCCAAAGCTTCATGTCCGACTGCACAACAGGATCGTTAAACTTCCTGCCGATCAGACGTTTGGCATCAAACACGGTGTTCTGCGGGTTCATGGCCACCTGGTTCTTGGCCGCGTCGCCGATCAGCCGCTCGGTGTCTGTGAAGGCCACGTAGCTGGGGGTCGTGCGGTTGCCCTGGTCGTTGGCGATGATCTCCACCTTGCCGTGCTGGAACACGCCCACGCACGAGTAGGTGGTGCCCAGGTCGATGCCTATGGCCATTCCTTTATTAGCAGCCATGGTTTTCCGAGACCTGTGGAGAAATGAGATTTTATAATCCTATTTAGGGGAGTGATTTTTTTCTAATAAAACTAAAGCTATTTTTTGACTGGTAACTTTTTCAAGATTTATTTTTAATTGTGTGCGTGTATGCATGTCTGTGTGGGCATATGAACACGAATGCAGGTGCCTGTGCAGTCAGAGTTGTGAACTGCCCAGTGTGAGCAGGCGCTAGGCCCTGAATTCAGGTCGTCTACAGGGACGGATGTGCTCTCGATGGCTGAGCCCTCCGTAGCCTCAGTCTGCTTATTTTTTTAATGTTTGAAAATTATTTTGTGTATGTACATTTTGTCCTTATGTATTATGTCCCCAAGGAGGTCAGGAGAGGGCATCAGATCCCCTCAGACTGCAGTTACTGTTAGAGCCACCATGTGGGTGCTGGGTATTGAACCTGGATCTTCCGCAAGAGCAGTAAGTGTTCTTAACTGCTGAGCCAACTACCAGCTTCATCAGTCTTGTTAAAACCGCAAGCATGGGGGCTGGAGAGATGGCTCAGAGGTTAAGAGCATTGCCTGTTCTTCCGAAGGTCCTGAGTTCAATTCCCAGCAACCACATGGTGGCTCACAACCATCTGCAATGGGGTCTGGTGCCTTCTTCTGGCCTGCAGGCATGAAGATAAACACACCCAGTCTAACTGGCTTCTTCTGGACAGAAGGAAACCCTACACAAGGAGATTGTAAATGTTCTTGGTTTTGTGTTTGCTGCTGTTTTAGTGTGGGGTGTGTATGCACAAACATGTGGATTCAAGGGGACAACCCTGGACTGAAACCCTGGCCAGTTAGGTTATGCTGGCTGTCCGGCAAGCCCTGTGAACCATCTCCCTTACCCTATGATCACAGACGAAGACCACCATGCTCCATTTGTTCTGCTATGTGGGTTCTGAGGACTAAACTCGAGTCCTCATGGTTGTATGCCAAACACCTTCCCCACTGAGCTACCTCCTAACCTCTCAATGGGTTGTTTTGGGTTGTTTAATTTTTTTTAAGGCAGTAGCCCTGCTTGGCCTGGAACTCACCATGTATCCCAGGCTAGCCTCAAACACGGCAGCTATTCTCCCTCAGGTTCCCAAGTGCTGGGGTAACAGGCCTGAGTCGCTAGGGCAGGCTGTTCTTCACTACTGTCTGAGCTGGCTCAGACGTCCTACAACTCGGTGTTTTCCCTCTTTTAAGAAACGGGAGACCAACAGAGACAGGTGCTAGGCCTCAACTTTAAAGGTGTCTGATGCTATAGTTTATGTACCTGAGTTTCCACTCTGAAAACTATCAAATACACATTGTCAGAACGCCCACTCCACTTCCTTCCGCTGTCTTTCGTCTTTGAGATCACCTTCAGGTTCATTTCTGGGTTTCGTCTCTGTGTACTGGGGTGCGACCCAGGGCCTTGGGGATGCTACAGCCGGACAGGCTGGTCAAACACCAACACCACAATGCAGGAGTATACACAGGCCACTTTCTGCTGCCAGACTGGCTCCTGTTTAGTCTGAACCTTGCCCCAGTAGGCTTGATTAAAATCCTAAGGTCAGTAATGAACCTTCACCTATATTCATTTTGAAATACTCATTATAACAGGAATTCTTTTTAAATGGGTCTCCTTCTGTTCTCTTTGCTGGGTGGTGCCTACAGTCCCTTGGCTCAGTCTCCACAGCAGCTGGGAGTGGCGATTACCCTGACCTTTGCTCTGTTTCTCACCGCGAGTGGAATGTTTTGGGGATCTGTCTACCCTTACCCTACACAGCTGGATTTATACCGCATTTGTCCATGGCTGGCTGGCCTTATTTCACTCAGTGTAATGTCCTTAGTTCTCGTCCATGAGCTTGCATATTTCGGTACTTCTAAGACTGAACACTGTCCGTCCGTTTTATGTGCCTCCCACCCTTTCCTTCCACGTTCATCTCTGTATAGACCCAAGCTGCTTCGGCTTCCCCACTGTTGTGATTAGCGCTGCTGCTAACAAACATCCACGCACGGGTCAAGTGCTCACGTGATGACTGCAGACAGCCGTGTTCTCAGCTAGCATAGATTTGCATACGCACCAAGTGCTAACGTGATTGACAGACAGCAGTGTTCTCGGCTACTCCGAGGATGGATGGAAAGCGGTTTATATTCCCCACTCCTCCCAGGCCTAAATCAACTGTAATGCTCCCATGACGGTGATATGTTTTACTGTGGGACCATAACTGTCTGCCTGTCTCCTAAGATGGTGTTCTGAACTCCGCAAAAGGTATTAGGGGCCAAAGGTATGTGGTGGCACACACCTTAAATCTCAGCACTTGGGAGGCAGAGGCAGGCAGATCTTTGTGAGTTCAAGGCCAGACTGGTCTACAGAGCGAGTTCCAGGTTCTAAAGCTACACAGAGAAACCCTGTCTCAAAAACACAAACAAACGAAAGATATTAGGGGCCAAAAAGATGGCAGTTAAGAACGCTTCCTGTTTTAACAAGACTGATGAAGCTGGTAGTTGGCTCAGCAGTTAAGAACACTTACTGCTCTTGCGGAAGATCCAGGTTCAATACCCAGCACCCACATGGTGGCTCTAACAGTAACTGCAGTCTGAGTTACTGCCTTTCTGAGCAACCTGTGGTGCAGTAATTTAGCTCACTCTGAAGGGCTCTGCTAGGACACCCCAAACAAGCCTTATTTTATTTCTAGGATGGGGTCTCACTATATAGCTCAGGCGATGTCCCTGCCTCCATTCCTAAGAGTTGGGCTTAGAAGTTTGAGCCACCACGCAGCCTCCATCAACTTTTCTGAGAAGGAAGGCACAACAGGGAGATTTTCTATATATTTTTAGTACAAAATCCCACCCCCGTAGCCATGCTGTCTCGACATCTTCCGAGCCGGGATCGCAGGCACGCATCTCTACACCGTTTCTATCCTCTTGATTGTAACTCCTGTCTTCTGCCAGTAACATATTCAAAAAGGTCTCAAGGGGTGTCTGCTCCCGATTCTGACTCAGGCTAATTCCAGCCACCTGTCCCCAAGAGACACTCTATTCCAGGTTGCCAACCCCCACCCCCAAAATGGAAACAACTTGGGTCTGTGTGGGGAGGGCCACACTAGTAATCCCAACACTCAAGACGCATAGGAAACGCGGGTGCCTCTAGCGGTTGCCTGTAAATTAATCAAACCTAAGGAAAGTCGAGGCTCTTCATATAAGGACTAACTGGGACAAACAACCCTCTGCCCCGTTCCAATCAGAGCCTTCACGGCTCACCTGGAATCTCTCCGCCTTCGCTCCAGTTTGGAAGACTTGAGGTCGCTGAGCCCCTCTGAATGGGAAGCTCCAGGTACATTCAAACTGCACGCAGCTAGGGTCCCCCCACCCCCCACCCCGCCCCTCCCGGCAACTCTGAGCCTGTTCTGGGACTGAGTCTCTGATTCCTAAATTAGTCCATGAGGTCAGAGGCAGCATGGCCATTGTAACGCGACTGCAGGGGACCACGTCACCAGACACGCCCCAAAGCCTATCCCTCCGGTCACCAGAGAGGAGGAGGGGGAGTTACAGCCCACAGCTCGACCCCCAAAATCAAAACTGTGCCAGATAAACCCCCGAGATCACAACCAAGAATCCACAGCACCGAGCTAGCGTGACCTTCCAAGTCATTCCACGGAAGCTGCTGTATGTGTCGCCATGGCAACAGTGACAGCAGCACGGCCCGCTGCCCTCCCCCCAGGAATCCGGCCTCTCCAGCGAACCCCAGAAGGGTCTGGAGAGTTCTGGACAGGGGCGGCACCCTCCTCAGCGATTACTCAGAGGAGGCGGGGAGGCTCCACCAGACGCGAAACTGCTGGAAGATTCCGGTCCCCACGGCCGCCTCCGGCACGCTGATTGGCCCAGGGGACAGCGGGCGGGGCCGGAGGACGACCCATAAAGGCGCAGGGCGGCGCGCAGGGCTCCAGACGCCGCCTGCTGTGCAGAAGGAATCTCAGGTTCCCCCGCAGCGGAGAGAAGCGAAAGTGCGCGTTCCCGACCTTCCGGACCCCCGGCCAGGACCAGCCTTCCCCGGAGCATCCCCGCCGCAGAGCAGAGCGCAGCCTCGCAGGAGCTGAGCGCAGAGCCCCGGCAGCAGAGAGAGACCGAGACCGAGAGCGAGAGCGAACGAGCGAGAGAGCCATGGCCAAGAACACGGCGATCGGCATCGACCTGGGCACCACCTACTCGTGCGTGGGCGTGTTCCAGCACGGCAAGGTGGAGATCATCGCCAACGACCAGGGCAACCGCACGACCCCCAGCTACGTGGCCTTCACCGACACCGAGCGGCTGATCGGCGACGCGGCCAAGAACCAGGTGGCGCTGAACCCGCAGAACACCGTGTTCGACGCGAAGCGGCTGATCGGCCGCAAGTTCGGCGACGCGGTGGTGCAGTCGGACATGAAGCACTGGCCCTTCCAGGTGGTGAACGACGGCGGCAAGCCCAAGGTGCAGGTGAGCTACAAGGGCGAGAGCCGGGCCTTCTACCCCGAGGAGATCTCGTCGATGGTGCTGACGAAGATGAAGGAGATCGCCGAGGCGTACCTGGGCCACCCGGTGACCAACGCGGTGATCACGGTGCCCGCCTACTTCAACGACTCGCAGCGGCAGGCCACCAAGGACGCGGGCGTGATCGCGGGTCTGAACGTGCTGCGCATCATCAACGAGCCCACGGCGGCCGCCATCGCCTACGGGCTGGACCGGTCGGGCAAGGGCGAGCGCAACGTGCTCATCTTCGACCTGGGGGGCGGCACGTTCGACGTGTCCATCCTGACGATCGACGACGGCATCTTCGAGGTGAAGGCCACGGCGGGCGACACGCACCTGGGCGGGGAGGACTTCGACAACCGGCTGGTGAGCCACTTCGTGGAGGAGTTCAAGAGGAAGCACAAGAAGGACATCAGCCAGAACAAGCGCGCCGTGCGGCGGCTGCGCACGGCCTGCGAGCGCGCCAAGAGGACCCTGTCGTCCAGCACGCAGGCCAGCCTGGAGATCGACTCGCTGTTCGAGGGCATCGACTTCTACACGTCCATCACGCGGGCGCGCTTCGAGGAGCTGTGCTCGGACCTGTTCCGCGGCACGCTGGAGCCCGTGGAGAAGGCCCTGCGCGACGCCAAGCTGGACAAGGCGCAGATCCACGACCTGGTGCTGGTGGGCGGCTCGACGCGCATCCCCAAGGTGCAGAAGCTGCTGCAGGACTTCTTCAACGGGCGCGACCTGAACAAGAGCATCAACCCGGACGAGGCGGTGGCCTACGGGGCGGCGGTGCAGGCGGCCATCCTGATGGGGGACAAGTCTGAGAACGTGCAGGACCTGCTGCTGCTGGACGTGGCGCCGCTGTCGCTGGGCCTGGAGACGGCGGGCGGCGTGATGACGGCGCTCATCAAGCGCAACTCCACCATCCCCACCAAGCAGACGCAGACCTTCACCACCTACTCGGACAACCAGCCCGGGGTGCTGATCCAGGTGTACGAGGGCGAGAGGGCCATGACGCGCGACAACAACCTGCTGGGGCGCTTCGAGCTCAGCGGCATCCCGCCGGCGCCCCGGGGCGTGCCCCAGATCGAGGTGACCTTCGACATCGACGCCAACGGCATCCTGAACGTCACGGCCACCGACAAGAGCACGGGCAAGGCCAACAAGATCACCATCACCAACGACAAGGGCCGGCTGAGCAAGGAGGAGATCGAGCGCATGGTGCAGGAGGCCGAGAGGTACAAGGCCGAGGACGACGTGCAGCGCGAGCGGGTGGCGGCCAAGAACGCGCTCGAGTCCTACGCCTTCAACATGAAGAGCGCCGTGGAGGACGAGGGCCTCAAGGGCAAGCTCAGCGAGGCGGACAAGAGGAAGGTGCTGGACAAGTGCCAGGAGGTCATCTCCTGGCTGGACGCCAACACGCTGGCCGACAAGGAGGAGTTCGTGCACAAGCGGGAGGAGCTGGAGAGGGTGTGCAGCCCCATCATCAGCGGGCTGTACCAGGGCGCGGGGGCCCCCGGGGCTGGGGGCTTCGGGGCCCAGGCGCCCAAGGGAGGCTCCGGGTCGGGGCCCACCATCGAGGAGGTGGATTAGAGGCCCCTCCTCGCCCTCCCGGGGTCCTCCGGGAAGCGGACTGATGGCGCTGAGGACTGCCTTTGCACTGTGTCGGGGTTGGTCCTTCCCTCCTGGGTTCGTTGTAAAGTTCCAGCCTTGTAGATGGTAATTGAGTTGACTGTTAAACTTTATACGCTTATGTCTTTTATATCCACAGTAACGTTGCCAGTTTGTCTGTCTACAGTATTTTATTTCAACAGAGTAAAGGGGTTTTGTGTTCTTAGACCTAATGATGTGTGTAATTTAAGGCATTAGTTGCTGCCCAGGGACCCATGACAGTCTCAGTGTCTGGTCCCAATCCAGAGCAGCTAAAGTAGACAGTCTCTTCTCAGTCATCCCCGAGACAGACTGGCTTTCATCACCTTTTTTCCACTGTGTATTTCTAACTTTAGTCTTCCACGCTAAAACTTTAATTATCTGCTTGTCCTTATTATCGTTTTGTGGTATAATCCATAGTTCTTTGTATTTAATCCACGTACTGTATGGACGGCATTTTCCTGCCACCGGAGAATCAACACTGCCCCCCTGTGGAGATTCTTTTCTTTGCAACACTACAAAGAAAAAACCTTACAATGTAAATATTCTAAATAAACTGTTACAACTATGTTTTGTCCGTGTGTCTGTTGGGAGGGATGAGGACTTCTGGGTTTACGGTTTCCCTGGTTTTGGGTTGACCAGAGCAGGGATTTGGGGAATTTTGTTCGAGTTTAAGTGCCGGTTTTCTATGTGTTAGGCAGAAGATCTTAGCGGCAGGTGCTCTAAAGTAGGAGTGGGGCTGGATATAGTTTGGGGCTCCGTAGAGAGGGCATCAGGGGCTCTGATGGCTCTGAACTCTCCCCCAACTCCCTGGGACTGAATCTAGATCTGTGTTTCTTTTTTTTTTTTCTTTTTCTTTTTCTTTTTTTATTTTTTTTGGTTTTTCGAGACAGGGTTTCTCTGTGGTTTTGGAGCCCGTCCTGGAACTAGCTCTTGTAGACCAGGCTGGTCTCGAACTCACAGAGATCCGCCTGCCTCTGCCTCCTGCCTCCTGAGTGCTGGGATTAAAGGCGTGCGCCACCACCGCCCTGCTTTTTTTTTGATTTTCGAGACAGGGTTTCTCTGGTTTTGGAGCCCGTCCTGGAACTAGCTCTTGTAGATCAGGCTGGTCTCGAACTCACAGAGATCCGCCTGCCTCTGCCTCCCGAGTGCTGGGATTAAAGGCATGTGCCACCACCGCCCAGCGTCTGTGTTTCTCAACCTGCAACTGTGACCCCTTTTGGGGTCGTAGGTCCCTTTCACGGGGTCACTAAGACCGTTGGAAAACAGATTCTTGCATTATGATTCATAACAGCAAAGTTACAGTTACGCAGTAGCAATGAAAATAATTTTACAGTTGGAGGGAGTCACCTAACATGAGAACTGTGTTAAAGGGTCACAGCGTCAGGAAGGGTGAGGACCCCTGCCCTAGAGCATCCTACATGCTAGCCAAGGCTTCCTCACCGAGCTCAGATCCCTATGTAAGGTCTCCTGTGTTCTTTGAGACAGACTCTCACTATGCGGTCCTGTCTGGCTCAGACTCTGAGAGCCATCTTCTTTTTTTCCCACCTGGCTCTTTATTACTTTTTAAGATCTTGCACAGAGCTGCCCTGGCAATGGCTACATTCAGACTTCCTCAGCTCAGCCTGACCTTATCAGTCCCCATCCCCGAACCCCTTAGCTGAGATTGGACACTTTTGCCATCAGGCACCAGGTCTGGATATCTTTTTCTTTGGGGGCAGGAGGGT
>NW_004949185.1:1262702-1263761 GCF_000317375.1 Microtus ochrogaster
AGAGAGAGAGAGAGAGAGAGAGAGAGAGAGAGAGAAAGATGGCCTTTCTGTGTAGCCCTGGCTGTGCTGGAATGTGCTATTTAGCCTATGCTGGCCTCAAACGCTGGGATTACAGCACACAATCTCAAACCCACTCTCTGTCTGCCCTCTTCCTTCCAGGCAGTAAACCTGGTGAAATAATGGACCATTTATCTAGCTTGTCCAAGGCCTGAATAAACAGGCAGAAAATAGGGGGGAAATAGCAGAAAAAGCCCTTTAGATGCATGAGTCTCCATCCTGTTGGTGTAATGACATCATCTTAGAATTGCTGGGGTGTAGCTCAATGACAGAATGCTGGCTTAGCATGGAGGCCCTAAAAAACAATCCCCAGCTCCAGCGAGAATAAATCACTTAGCTGGGCCAGGGTCAGCCACCTTCATTTCCAGCATATTCTTACACAGCAGGTGTCAGGCTGCCCTGTGGTAAAGAAGCCAGCAGCAAGAGTTTAATGACCGGAAACTAATTCTTGAGGTCGGGGCGATTATGTTCATGAACTGCTCATTAGAGATCCAGTTTATTGCTAAGCCACACCAGACAGAAGTCATGTCTAGCCGGAACTTGTACTCAGTGTAGAACTGAAAGCAGCCTCCTTCCATAGCCTCCCCGGTGGAAACCGGGCCTCTAGGAACTGAGAATTTATCAAATAAATAGTTGCTGTAGGATTCTTAGATTTTAAAAGGTTTATATTATGTTACAAAGCAGGATCTCTGCGTAGCCCTGACTGGCCTCGAATTCACAGAAATCTCCCAAGTGCTGGGATCAGAGGCCGGTGCCACCACCCCAACCTCACAAGAGAGTTTTGATGGAAGGCTACAGCTTCAAGGGAGGGAGGGCGGATGGAATAACTGAAAAGAGTACAGAGAAAATCCATTTCTTGTATGCATAGTGACCTTCCAAATTTCATTTATAATATTGTTTCTTTTTTTTTTTTCGAGACAGGGTTTCTCTGTAGCTTTGGAGCAATAATATTGTTTCTGAATTAGCGTCTTAGATCACCCTTTAGCTCCATAAAGGGCACAG
>NW_004949185.1:1264984-1270952 GCF_000317375.1 Microtus ochrogaster
CCAGCCTGGTCTACAAAAGCTAGTTCCAGGACAGGCTCCAAAGCCACAGAGAAACCCTGTCTTGAAACCCCCCCCCAAAAAAAACTGATAAAGATGTCTGAGCTGGCAATGGGTCACTCCTGTAATTCTAAGCATGGTTAGACCCCATCTTGGACTATCTAGTTAGCTACAAAATGAAAGCCCCTCTGGACACCCCCCAAGAACCCCAGCTAACATGCTCCCATGAGAACATCCTGTTCGCTTGAGACCCTCAGGACCCTCTCAGGACCTGCAGCTAGCCGGCTCTCATGATAACATCCTGTTTGCTTAGGGAAACAGGATGCCTATAGCCAGCACATGTGCCAAACTTAGAATATCAGCAGTTCACAAAAGAAACAATTTCCCCTATGAAAGATCCCAGCTTAGCTGCTGTAACGTCATTTCACAAGGCTTTTGACGGGTCCCTGGCTGCAAAGCAGGATAAAATAGGACAATCTATACGACAGGATGTCTGTGGCCATATATCTATGGTGGGAAAGGAAAAACCACTTATGCCCTTTGCCCCATTCCAATTGACCACTAACCACGCATTTGTTTACTCAATAAACCTCTTGCTAATTGCATCCTGTGGTCTGGTCTCGGAGTGTCCTGGTTCTGGGGTCTTCATTGGAGAGAAAGTCCTCTCTGAGGGTCTTTCACAAATGAGCCAGGGATACGGTGTGGGTGTAGGGGAGAAAAGTTTACCACCCAATAAAGCTTTTTTTTAAATAAAAAAGGATGGAGAGCAGAAGCTGAGATGCAAATTCAGATCGTTCTGGCTGGTGGAGGTGACCTGAGTCCCCTAGGTAGCCTGGATCAGAACAGAATCACCGCAGCCCTACACCTCCAGGCGGTCAGAGAGCGCACACACCCAGCCGGCTCTCCGGGGTCTTTACCGCACCTTGTGCGTCTAGGCCGCCCGCCTGCTTCCATTTTTGTTTTCCCTTTCTTTGGTAATTTAGCAGAAGTCACAAGTCATGCAAGACTCTCCAACCCGAAGAGTGAGCGACATAATTCCGCTTCGTTCCTTCCGCATTGGTCAGCGCGCGCCCGGGTCAGGCATATCCCAAGACGACTACGCGCGTCAGGACCCCGGGCTGGCGCGGCTATAAAAACGCGCGCGCGGGCGGCGGCCGGTCTCTTTGTGCGCGTGTCTGCCCCGCTGTAGTCTGGTCGGTATTGGGTCGGCATCCTTGCTGTGTCTCTGGCTTTGCTCCCTCCGTGGAGGTCGTGCAGCAGGTACCCCCGGGTCCCTTGGGGAGCGCTCCGCGGCGTGGGGCTGGGCAGGATGACCCACATTTACAGACTAGAGTTTCTGATGTCTCCGTGACGCCACCCTTGGAACTGACCCAGCCCGGGAGGAGGGACCCGGTCCGCAGTCTCCCGGGTCTGTGCTCACACTGTTCTCTCTCCCCAGGTCTCTGATCCGACCTGGCGGGACCCAGGGCCACGATGGTGAGTCGATGGTGCGATCGCAGGGCGGGATGTGGAGGGGCTGGCCCCGGGGGAGCGACGGTAATGATGACCCCTGGTGATTCTGAGTGTCCCGCTGACGCCATCACCGCAGCGCTCTGACCGCCCCTGGCCGGCGTCTGCGGTAGCTGGGATTTGAACTTTCGTGGCCTGGAGTTCTTAATGGTTTGTTTCTGTCTTGCTTCCTGTTAGGGAATTGAGGACACCCGCTGGCCATTTTCTCCTGAAGGAAGGTTAGTATTGGGCGACAGAAGGTCCTTAGGTTATCTCAGATGGTTTTCTTGGCAAAGCGTCATGGCTATTAGCATTTGTTTATCCCTTGCTTGGTTATTTTCTAAAAATTTTATGTGCACGTTTGTCTATGAATTCGTCAGGGTCCCTGTACTGGAGTTACAGCTGTAAGCTGCCATGTGGGTACTGGGAGTTTTATCCGGGTCCTGGAAGAGCAACCCGTGTTCTTAACTGCTGACCCATTTCCCAGCCTCGAGTGCGGGAACCCTAGATCCCATGGGCATGCCACCTTTCCCGGCTTTAACCTAATTCCAAACTTATAGTGGCTGGGGTTGAAGCCATGAGCCACGACCCTCGTTTTATTGCAATTTTTCTGCATATGGGTGCTTTGTTGCATTGTTTGTAGCTCAGACATTTCCTTAGACCATTCGGGTTGCAAGGAGTTCGTTGTGTATGGTGGGTTTTTTGAGGGTTTTTAATGGTGCTTAGCTGTGGTTGTCCCACCTCTTTGTAGTTTTTAGCAGTTACGGTCCAGGGACTTGGTGGTTTTGGATTTCTTCTATGGCCCCAAAGCCTGAGAATACAAACATGGCCTACCACAGCCGGTCTTCTTACTCTCAGACTAACAATCCTTGGGCTTCTGTTGTATTTTTACTGATTCAGGTCTCCCTAAACTGGGAATGATGATTTCACAGACTAGAGTCTCTGACGCTGGTCCTGATGTCGACTATAAATCTGACTCTCTTGGGGAACCTGAATCCTTATTTTGGGTGCACTATTCCCCTTCCTTGGGATGGAATGAAGTGTCCCAAATGCTCTGCTGCTGTAGCTGGCCCCTGCTTGTCATTGACTGTCCTATTTTCGCCTCTAGAGTGAGTTCTGAAGACTACACAGAGGCCTGGTTCCCTCATCTAGATTATGAGCTGACCTGAGAACCCAGCCTAAGGTGGAATCTGTACTTTAAGTGGTCCAGCATGGCGTAATTGTGCCTGCCGGTCATGCTAGAAAGAGCGAGCTTTCTCCTTGCTGTGGCGGTGAGTGTTCTAGTTAACCTGTTGTGAACTGGGTGGTGACTAAGGGCAGCTTGGGGGAGCAGTTTAAAAGGTTTGACTTAGCCGGGCGATGGTGCCGCACGCCTTTAATCCCAGCACTCGGGAGGCTGAGGCAGGCGGATCTCTGAGTTCGAGACCAGCCTGGTCTACAGAGCTAGTTCCAGGACAGACTCCAAAGCCACAGAGAAACCCTGTCTCGAAAAAACAACAAAAAAAAAGGTTTGACTTAGTCTCTGGAGGAATGCTGCCTGCTGCCTTTTGCATGCCTTACCTCACTTCCGAGACCTGGGATCACTGGGCGCCCAACAGACAATGCTGGTCTGTCCCCAGGGCTTGTAACGTTAACGCTTGGTCCTTTCCGCTTTCTGTGGTAACCTTGTTGGAGTAGCCTGATCTTTCCTGAGGATGTTTGAATCCACATGTTCCTTTTCTGAAATTTCAGGGCTTGCTGCTACAGAGGCTGACATGGATCCTGAGAATGTTTTACTGTGTCAGCAGCTGTGAGTGCTGGACCACATCAGCTAACCATGGTGGCATCTGTCTGTTTACCCAGAGTGGAGCAGCATCTCGCTTGAAGAGTTCAGGCAATGTAATGAAACTTGTCTCCCTGAAATGTTTACATACTGTCTTATCTTGGCTTTCTCTGAAAGTCTAATAAAATACTTGAACACTGAAGTGATTGTTGTCTGTGGCAGGGGTGGTGTGAAAGGGTTTGCTGGAAGTAAGAGGTCCCAGTAGTCACAGCTGTGGTGGTATTTGTCTATCACAAGGTGTCTGCCCTACCTGCCACAACATCAAACACAAGAGCTCAGGTCCTCCAGAGCTGTCATTTTAGTGTTTGGGTGCCCTTGAGCTTATGATTTGGTTCTTACTGAGCCACAAACTACTCTGCGGCAGTCCAGAGATAACTGTCTGGGGGGAGTTTATAAAGTTGTGATGGCAAGCGCGGGGCTTGCATGGATGATTTAGCTGAACTGCCCTTAACAGTTTTAGCCCAAGGTCAGGTCTTGATCTCAACTGCCTGCTATAAACAAGGGTGCCTGTAAGTGCTAAAGCTTCTCCCTTCTAAGTGCAGGGACTAAGTTTCCCTTCTGTAGAATAGAATACAGCATCAAATCCTTTACACTGCTGGGCGGTGGTGCCCCACGCCTTTAATTGCAGCACCCAGGAGGCAGAGGCAGGTTGACTGTTAGTTGAGTACATAATTGGCCTGCACAGGATACAAGTTACCCTTCTAAAATATATTCTATGTGTATTGGTGCTTTGTATGTGCTTTTGTGAGGGGCCTTGCAGTTAGAGACAACTCAGAGTGGGTGCTGGAAATGGAACCCCAGGTCCTCTGGAAGAGCAGGCGGTGCTCCTGCCACTGAGCCATCTCTTGCTCCTAGATGTGACACAGCAATTGCACTCATGAATTAACACAAGACGGCCCGTGTACCTTCTGACCAGAGAGGATTCTTGGGAGGTCTCATTCTTCTCTGAATTATAGGCAATTAGTGGTCTCCGGGGAAACTAGACCAGTCTTTAATTTTTTAAGTTTCAAATTTATGTCTGGATGTTTTGCGTCGTTAATGTCCTCCATTCTTCTGACCTCTTGAGGGGGCCAGGTACACACGTGCATGTGCCTGCAGACAAAATACTTAAGTTTTAAGCAGGCTCCTTAGGTACAGGTGATTGTAAAGAAGGGAAGCTGAGTTCCCTCCCTAACAGGAAAGTTGTGTTTTCCAACCTCCATTTTCCTTAATCAATTGATTGGCCTTTTCCCTTTGAAGTTGCCTGCATAACTGGCAAGATGAGGGAGCAGAAGGAATGGTTTGAACATAAGCATAGCACAGAGCGGGTGACCCAGTTCATCTGGGAAGGCAGTTCATGGCCAGCATCCTCCACAATTGCGCACACACAAAAACTTAACGTCATTCAATTTTAAAAGACTTACAGCACTCGGGAGGCAGAGACAGGCGGATCTCTGAATTCAAGGCACAGTCTGAGGTTTTTGTCTTGAAAAACAAAAGCAAAGAAATATTTTTAGGTGTTTAGACGATTTGCAGGCCCTGTGGACCATATGCATGCAATTCCCACAGTGGTCAGCAGAGGGAGTCAGATCACCTGTTCCTGTAATTACAGACTGCAGTAGTGGGTATAAACCCGGGTTATCTGGAAGAACAGTGCTTGCTTGCTTGCTTGGTTTGTTTGTTGAAACAGAGCCTCACTCTGTGGTCTGACTGTCCTGGAATGCATTATGAGTTCAGGACTGTCCTTGACTTCACAGAGATGGGCCTGTCTCTGCCTCTAAAGGTGTCAAACTGGACTCTGCCAAAACTTTGAACGTTTTACTCTGATGGGTCTGTACTGCATATAACCTCTCATAGTACTTGATTGGAGTTACAATATCTTGGGAACAGGGTGACTAAGATTCTGGAGGTAAACTGGGCACCGTGGCACACGCCTTTAATCCCAACACTTCGTAGTGGAGGCAAAGTGGATCTCTGAGTTGGAGACCAGCCTGGTCTACAGAGTGAGGTTCAGATCAGCCAGGAACACTGTTACATAGAGAAATCCTGTCTCATAAAAACAAAACAAAAAGATTCTGGAGGTAGAGGCTGGCCAGATGGTTCATCTGGTTAAGAGCGTTGGCTGCTCTTTTTTTGTTGTTGTTTTGTTTTTCAAGACAGGGTTTATCTGGAGCTTTGGAGCCTGTCCTGGAACTGGAACTACCTCTTGTAGTCCAGGCTGGCCTTGAACTCATAGAGCTGCATTGGCTGCCCAGGTTTGGGTCCCAGCACACCTGATGACTTGGTCATCTTTAACTCTAGTTCCAAGGAATCCAGCACCTTCTGACCTCTGTGGCACCAAAAACACAGGATGCACAGACACACACGCAGGCAAAACACTCATACAAATAAAATAAATTGTAAGTGAGTGGTTGTGCTCACACCTTTAATCCCAGCATTCTGAAGGCAGAGTCAGGTGGGTCTCTGTGAGTTCAAGGCCAGTCTGGTCTACAGAGCGAGTTTCAGGACAGCCAGGACTACACAGAGAAACTCTGTCTCCAAAAGCCAAAAATAAACAAATTTAAAAAGTAGAAAAAGGGCCGGGCGATGGTGGCTCACGCCTTTAATCCCAGCACTCGGGAGGCAGAGGCAGGTGGATCTCTGTGAGTTCGAGACCAGCCTGGTCTACAAGAGCTAGTTCCA
>NW_004949185.1:1271585-1273395 GCF_000317375.1 Microtus ochrogaster
TTTGAGACAGTGTTTCTCTGTGTAATAGTCCTGACTGTCCGGGAACTTGCTCTGAAGATCAGAGTGGCCTCAAACTCACAGAGACCCACCTGCCTCTGTGTCCCGAGTGCTGGGATTAAAGGCGCGCGCCACCACAGTTCTCCCAGAACACTTAAAGTTAACTTTGACCGCTTAGTCACTCTTACAGTCCCCTGTGTGGGGGAAGGAGAGTGCCTCTCATTCTCACAGAGAAGTTAACAATATGTAACATTCCTTTTATATACAATGCTCCTCAAAAGGCTTAGCACATGATTGTACTCGGTGTGAATGACCACAGTCTTCCCAGACAGTCACAAAGCCTATTCAGTTCCTCACCCGCCCTTCCCTAACCCTTGGCATCTCTTCGTAAATGGCCAGCCATCCTTGTAAATGAGCAACCATTCATTTATCCAAAGGTCTCTTCTGCGTTCCTGTCCCTTCCCTCCACGATCTAAACTGCCCCCACCCCGGGGTGTCAGACCTCCTTTCTGGTGCCAGTCAGGCTCGAGGCGTAAGATTGAAACACTGTCAGGGTGACAGCAGTCACATGGGGCTTGGGATGTAGCTCAGGTGGAACTGAGCTTGCCTTGGCTGTTCACAGGGCATGCCTCTCACCTCAACACCAGGGAGGTGCAGGTGGGAAGGTCGGAAACTCAAGGTCACCTTCGTCTGTACAACTAGTTCTGAGCTATAAGATCTTGTCAATAAACAAACAGCCTGGCATGGTGGTACCCTCTGGGAGGCAGAGGCAGGCAGCTCTGTAAATTCAAGGTCACCCTGATCTATGTAGTGAGTTCCTGCACACAGCTGGAGCTACATAGTGACATCCTATCTCAAAACACAAATAACTGTAGTGATATTTTATTTGTATTTTAATAAATAAAGCTTGCCTGAAGATCAGAGAGTAAAACAGTCCTTACAGACCAGGCAGTGGCCACACACACCTTTAATCCCAGTAGCCACACTAGTTTGCCATAGAAACCGGGTGATGGTGGTACACACCTTTAATCCCAGAACCAGAGAAGATTATGAAATGGGAGGAGACAGATCTCAGTCTCATTCTGAGATTCCTGGAGGTAGGATCGCCATTCCAGTGGGCATCTGCTTTGCTTTTCTGACCTCCAAGTTGAACCCCAATATCTGTCTCTGGGTTTTTATTAATCATGCTACAGACAAGTCTCCAAAGCCTTATAAATGCAGACCACTTCTGCTAAATTGAGATAATCATCCAATCATGTCCATTCTCAAAACCCACAGCTTCCTGTTATGAGGAAGAGATTTAAAAAGATGTCTGTGCCAAAACACTATCTTCATCTCTCCGGGAGCCTTTATCCACACACCGGAAGTGGAGCAATCACAGAAACTACCATGCTGCCATACCGCCGTCCCTCAAAGGCAATTTGCGGGAACCCAGGGGACACGGAGCCTACCCAGGCCTCCACTCTGGAGGTCTCACATGGTCGTGAGCCACCATGCCTGGCCTGGATGTTAATTGCCCTTACATACAGCTAAAATCTTAGACGTTATTAATGATACTGTTTTTTACATGCTGACCTCAAGCGTGCCCGATGCTCATTCTCCTGTAAGTAATAGAAGCTGGTGTAGGACAGCTGACTCCCTAAGGACAGATGTGGGACTCTGGCTGCCTAGAGCAAAAGAACGGTCAGCCAGCTCTCAGCCAGCTCACCCTCTGCCAGCACCACAGGGCTTTGAGAGACCCTGAAGGCATGTCTCCAGCCAGGGCTGTTTGAAGCAGTTTGTACCACGTTTTTAAAGTAATTTTGTGGCGGGG
>NW_004949185.1:1275565-1276421 GCF_000317375.1 Microtus ochrogaster
TTATATAATCCTGTCTACCCTTTGACCTCTGTGTTTTTCCTGTTCTCTTACTTCTTTAAATCTTTCTCGGGCTACTGCTTCTCCCAACCCCTTCTCCCAGTTTTCTCCTTCCATCCATTCTCTCTGCCTGCCAGCCCCGCCTATCCTTTCTCCTGCCTTGCTATTGGCCGTTCAGATCTTTATTAAACCATCAGGTGTTCGAGGCAGGCAAAGAATCACAGCTTCACAGAGTTAAACAAATGCAGCATAAACAGAGTCACGCACCTTAACATAATAATAATATAACAAATATAACAAATGCAGAATAAAACACACCTTAACATAATAGCCCCAACATCTGTCACTTGTTTGTTTTGGTCTGGGCTTCCATCTGGGAGGACTGCTGGCCTCAAGTTCTTGATCCTTCTGCCTCTGCTTCCACAGTGCTGGCGTTCTAGGCATTTGCACCGTGCCTTGCTTAGAAACACAGCTTTGGTTGGTGATTCTCAAAGGGCTGAGCAAAAGCGAAAGCTAAGACGCCCACAGGGACGCCTCACTTGGAGCTCCAGTGGGCTGCTCTCTTGGCGAGCCACTGTTCTGAGCTGAGCCGAGCACAGCACACAGGGGAGCTCCAGCCGGCGCAGTAACAGAAGACTGCACAGCTATGAAACTCACACTGCAGCCAGGCGTGGCGGCCCCCTGAGGCCAGCTAGCCTGGGCTGCACGCTAAGTTCTATGCCAGCCTGCGTTGCAATATGATGCCTTTGGCTTCTGGCCTCAGTGGGCACCTGAACTCACCTACACACACCCATTACACACACAGACACACACAATCTAAAAAATAATAAACCTAATTTTATTTTATTTTATTTTTTTT
>NW_004949185.1:1277368-1280010 GCF_000317375.1 Microtus ochrogaster
GGAGCCTGTCCTGGAACTAGCTCTGTAGACCAGGCTGGTCTCGAACTCACAGAGATCTGCTTGTCTCTGCCTCCTGAGTGCTGGGATTAAAGGTGTGCGCCACCACCGCCCGGCTTAGATAGATAGATAGACAAAGGAGTGGCTCACAGGACCCCACACCTAGCTGAGTTGCTATTGGTAACTGAAGGCTGCTAGTGTATAGAGAATCAGGTCTAAAATTTTGTAACGTGTGTGTGTATGTGTATATATGTGTGCATGTGTGTATGGGTATGTGTGTATATGTATGTGTGTGTGTGTTCATGTGAGTACTCACAGAAGTCAGTGTAGCAGTCAGTTCTCCAGCGCGCGGGTCCCCAGGATTGAACTGGGGTCTCAGGTGTGGAGACAAGTGCCTCCACCATCTGAATCTCTTCATCTACCTAGAAAGCTGCCGGCCCTGGTAGGATTTTCCATGGTCCAGCGATGGCCCCACAAGCACGGGTGTATGGGCAGCACTGGCTGGACTCACTGGTTTATAGAAATGGGGGGCATAGGGGTGCTGAAGAGGTGGTGACTAAGAGCACTGGCTGCTCTTCCAGAGGACCCAGATTTGATGCCCAGCACCCGCGTGGTGGCTCACCACTGTCTGTGGCTCCAACCCAAGTGGGGCCTATGCTTTCCTCTGGACTCTGAGAGTACCAGGCATGCATGTGCTATGCTTACAAACATGCAGACAAAACATTTATACAACACATTAAATAAATCAACAACTTAAAAAGGAGAAGTGGCAGGGAGATGTGGGGGGATGGTTGGGTCGGGGAGTAGATATGATCAAAATATATTGTATACGTGCATGAAATTCTCCAAGAATAAATGCAAAATATTATTGTTCGGTTGGAACCTCCAGCTTGACCTTGCACAATCTGGAGAGCCCCATTCCTGTCTCTCTCTCCAAATCCTGCCTACTCAGACTAGAAACAAAGGGAAGGCACCAAAAGCCCAGTTCCGATTCTGGGTGGCTACTGTGCTTCCTCCCCTGAAGTTGTCAGCAGCCCAAGTCCCGCCTGAGCGTCCAGCTTTTGATCACACTTGGGCACAAACCCAGCTTGTGACAGACGCGTCATCACCCCGCGCCTACAAGCTATATAATCTTCCTGCTTTAGTGTGGGCATGTGACTTTTCCAGCCTCGATCTCTGAGACTGGAGAACCCACCCGGGAGTTGTTTTACTCAAGTAAACCTGTTGTTATAATTTTTCAGTTCAGCTTAGCTGAGAAACCTATAATGGGGGGAAGGAACAGAAAACCTATTAATTATATTTAAAATAAATACACAGGGAGCTGGAGAGATGGCTCAGAGGTTAAGAGCATTGCCTGCTCTTCCAAAGGTCCTGAGTTCAATTCCCAGCAACCACATGGTGGCTCACAACCATCTGTAACGGGGTCTGGTGCCCTCTTCTGGGTCATGCACACAGACAAAATATTGTATACAAAATAAATAAATTTTTAATAAAAAAAAATAAAATAAATACACAATGAACAGGTAACTGGAAGGCCACAATAGTGACCTGAAAAGGAAATCACCCTTAAAAAGCAAAAGAAGTTTCTCAACCTGAAGGACCTTGGGGCCGTGCCAACCGCCAACCAACAAGGCTGCTGGGAGCTATTCTAGCCTTTCGGGTCTAATGCTGTCATCCTAACAGGCACCGGCTGTGTCTTAGCGCTGCCCGAAGATACGGGCAGCGTCTCTCAGCAGTCCAGCCCAGGCTCTCCCAGGACTATCTTTAGCCATTGTTGTGGTTTTCGGTTTTGAGGAAAGGTCTCGAGTGGCCTAGGCTCATCTCCAACTGGCCAGTGAGGTGTCCCCTGCCTCCCACAGGGCTGTTTTCTTCATTGTTGTTTTATTTTCAAAGAACCAGGAAACAAGTTCTCCCAAGGGTAAAGTACATGCTGATGTGTCATTGTCCTTGGTCAGGTGACCTCAAGTGGAGATGATCACCTTCTAGAATCTCTATTGCCTCTCATTAAACCAATAAACTCTAAAAATACACCAAGGATGATGTCTGCCAACACTCTCCAGTTAACCCCTAGCAGGTAAACAAACTAGTCAGGGACCTCCTAAGGGCCTTGTGATGGTAGATCTTGGGGGCTGGACATCTTCCAGGACCATACAGGGAGCCCCTGTGGCTCCCCTGGTTTGGCTTTTTCTGAGAGAACTGAATAACTTCTATTAAAAGGTTTTAAACGTGTTTTGCATGTTGAGGTTGGAACGCAGGGCCTGGAGCAGGGGTGTGCTCCTGACTACACTCCGAAGCCTAGCCTTTTTTTACAACGAGCAGCACGAAGAGCCAGGCCTGCAGGCACGCGACTGTCCACCCCGCTGCAGCATGCAACTGTCCACCCAGTTGTTCAAGAGGCCTGCAGTGTTGCAAGGCCAGCCTGGGCTACTGAGTGTGATCAAAGTCCTGGCTCAAAAAAAGAAACAGGGACTGGAGATAAAGCACGGGAGGTAATACAGTGCTCACCTTGCAGGAGGGCCCGATCTAATCTTCAGAACAGGGTGGGGGTTCCCTGGGGGTGGGGGGATCGAACCAGGAATTTTGGGCCAGACTTGCTCTATAGGGATCTTATCTAAACTCTTTTTCAAGGAGGAGAGAGAGAGAGA
>NW_004949185.1:1280580-1284101 GCF_000317375.1 Microtus ochrogaster
AGAAGAGGGCACCAGACCTCATTACAGATGGTTGTGAGCCACCATGTGGTTGCTGGGAATTGAACTCAGGACCTTTGGAAGAGCAGGCAATGCTCTTAATCACTGAGCCATCTCTCGACCCAGCCGACCGAACTACGGCTGGAGCTCTGCCGCACCACGGAGTCTTGACTTACAGATCCCGGAAATGTGATTTCTAGCCTCACAGAAGCACGTTTAGCCTTTTCTGTTACACCCAGAACAAAGACGGAGACCAGTTCACCCACGGAAGATCAGTGGCAGAGGGCCTGACGAGCCTGTCTGCTGCCTCCGGTTCCCTTCCCAGCACATCAAAGAAAAGGAAATGAAAAACCCAGACGTGCGGCGTGCCAACCACGTGTGCTTGGTTGCCTGTGTTTTCTTTTCTTTTCTAAAATTTACTCTGTTGTGTCTGTGACTGTTTTACCTGCTTGTCTGTAGGTGTGCCAATGAATGCCTGGTACCCACGGAGGCCAGAAGAGGGTGTTGACTCCATTCTGGAGTTGTGGGTTGTGAGCCATCATGTGGTTGCTGGGAACCTGGGTCCTCTGCAGGAGCAGTAGGTGCTCTTAACTGGGCCGAGTCATTTCTCCAGGCCCTTTGGAATCACTGCGTTAAAACACTGTCTGGGGGCTGGAGGTTTGTCGGCACCAGAGGCCAGAGTTCAGCTTCCAGGACCCATGGTGGAGTGGAAGCCAGTGAAAACGTGTGAAAAGAGTCCGAATTCAGGGTTTTAGGTGTGTATAAAGCATTTTACCTGCCGGGACTGCCCCTGCTCAGAAATGTATTTAAAATGTTATTTTAGATTTATTTATGAATGTGACTGTATATAATGTATGTATGTATACCACATGTGCGCCTGGTGTCTGAGGAAGTCAGAAGGCATCGGATCCCCTGGACCTGGAGTTACAGCCAGGTAAACTGGAGGCACTGGTACTCAAACCTCGGTGCTCTGGAAGAGCAGTGAGTGCTCCAGGGTACACAGTCCGCCCCTAATCCCAGTATTCTAGAGGCAGAGGCAGGAGGTTCACCACAAGTTCAAGGCCTGACTCATCTCCATAGTGACGCTGTCCCCTAAAATAAACAATCCCAGGCTAGGTGTGCTGTGTGGCTCAGTGAGTGGGTACAGTGCTCACCCAGTCTGCCTGAGACCCCAAGCACCGGTGGTGGCTGCCGAGGTGTACGGTGGGGAAGGGTTTGGTGTATGCCGGCTCCAGAGCCTGCCCCAGGGAGGGGGGGGGAGGGGTCTTCAAGCGCCATCTACTGGAGCTCAGGCAGGGCAGGGTCTCTGGCTCTGCAGGAGGTAGGGGACAGGTCCACTGCCCATGACAGCTTGCCACTTCTACTTCACCAGGCTCTCTCTCTCTCTCTCTCTCTCTCTCTCTCTCTCTCTCTCTCTCTCTCTCTCGTGTTTTAAGTTTGACCATTCTGCCTGCCTATCTTTCTATTAAGGGTCTTGTTAGGTATCTCACTGTCAATCATTTTTCCGCAGACCCTCCCCCTCGCTTCTGAGGCCAGCGAATGGGCCTGTCTGCTCCATGGGGCAACCGTGTGGTTTACTGACTGGGGCCACGGTCGAGCTCCATCAGCGGACTCTGGGAACTGCTCATTCGAGGGAGAGATCCCCCACCCTGGAGTTCCTGCACCAACCGCGCACCAGGAAACAAACAGCCCTGAGGAGGGCAGCCTCTCCCTGTTTTTCTTAAAGTCTTATTATTATTATTTTTAGCTTTTAGTTTTATGTGTGTGAGTGTTTTGCCTGCATGTGTGTTTATGCCTGGTGCCCACAGAGGTCAGAAGAGGGTATCAGATCCCTGGAACTGAAGCCACAGATGGCTGTGGCCACCATGTGGGTGCTGGGGGTTAAACCCAGATCCTCTGCAACAACAACAAGGGCTGTTAACTGCTGAGCCATCTTTGCAGCCCGGGAAAGCTCTTTTTCACTGAAGAACTTCAGTTAATAAATGAGGAAAAAATGTAAATAAATAAATAAATAAATAAATGGTGGTGCATGCCTTTAATCCGGGCAGATCTTTCCAAGTTCAAGGCCAGCCTGGTCTACAGAGCAAGTTCCAGAACAGGCTCCAAAGCTACAGAGAAACCCTGTCTCAACCACTCCTCCAGCCAAAAAAAAAAAAAAAAAAAGTAAATCAGAAAATAAATAAATAGCAATCAGGAATAGATTTTCCTGGGTCCTGATTTTTGCTTGTTTTAAGTTATTTTTATATAATGAGTTTTTCTCCTGCATGAATGTCTCTGTATCATGTTTGTGCCTGAAGCCTGTGGAGGTCAGAGGGTGTCAGGTGCCCAGACCTGGAATTACAGGTGGTTGTGAGCTACTCCGTGGGTGCAGGGAGTCAGGCCAGGGGCCTCTGCAAGAGCAGCCAGCGCTCATAACCGTAAGCCGTCTCTTCGCCTGTTTGTGCTTTGAGAAAGGGTCTTGCTTATGTAGACTGGACCTTGCTATGAGACCAGGCTGCTCTTGGACTTGCAGCCATCCTCCTGCCTCTGCCTCCAGAGTGCTGAGATTATACTACCATTCCTGGCTTACAGTTCTGATTTGATCAGACCTAAGATATTTTTGAGATATTTGATTAAACTTGAATGTTGGTTAGATAGTAGATGCCACTGCTAGTACTTCTCTTGAGTGTCCAATAGCATCAAAATATCAATTTTTTTGTTTTAAAGATTCCTTTGAAAGGAACTGAGACTGGCTGGAGAGATGGCTCAGAGGTTAAGACCATTGACTGCTCTTCCAGAGGTCCTGAGTAATTCCCAGCAACCACATGGTGGCTCACAACCATCTGTAATGAGATCTGGATATTCCCTCTACATACATGCAGGCAGAATAGTGTATACATAATAAACAAATCTTTGAAAAACAAAAAAAGGATCAGAGGCTGGACCCGAAGCATTTGAGACATCGTGCAATCCAAGTCAGCCTGGGCTACAGTGTGAGGCCTTGATTTGAAACTCACCTTTAATCCCAGCACTTGGGAAGCAAAGGCAGGCAGATCACTGTGAGTTCGAAGCCAGCCTGGTCTACAAATCAAGTTCCAGGATAGCCGGGGCTACACAGAGGAACCCTGTTTCAAAAAACAAAACAAACCAAGGAAAAACCAAAAACCAGGAAAAAACAAAATTGGATGTTGGTCTGTCTTGGTGGGGTGTACCAACAGTCCTAGTTCTGAAGCAGGAGGATTTCAGAAACTGGAGATCGGCTGGGCAATAGTGAGACCCACCCTAAAACAACCAAAACCTAACCTAAACTGAATGTTGAACACAGGGTAACCATTTTTCTCTTTTTGTGTTTTGGAAAAGTCTGTTTGGCAGCTGTGGTGGCACACTTCTGGTATCCCAGTCCTTGGTCTCCAAGCGGAAGGGTGTTGAGTTGGAGGCCCAGCCTGGGCTTCGTAGTGAGTTCAATCTACTTTGAGATTCATAACAGGATTTTTGCTAAAAACAAAGTGATTAAAAGATGACTTGTCTACAGCTTTTAGACAACG
>NW_004949185.1:1284609-1285024 GCF_000317375.1 Microtus ochrogaster
GTGTGTGTGAGCACGCGCTCACATGTGCACAACTGAGGCCTCCTGCGTGCTTTAGTGCTTACCCCTGGGCTGTGTCAGAAGCCCTGGGCACACATCTCTGGATAAAACACACAGAACTGTGCCCTTGTGCACTGGGCTACACTTCTTCCACACAGAACTGTTATCTTAACGTTTCTCAGAGCAGCTACCGACAGAGAAACGACCCTCTAACTGCAAACGACCAGCATCCCTCTGTCCCTAATATGTTTAAATTCTTAAAAGCGGAGACTCCGAGGTGGCTCAGCTGGCAAGGCTCTTGCTGCCAACCCTAACAAGCTGAGTTTAATCCCTGGGACCCACAAGAGAGAACCATCTCCAGCTAGCAGTTCTCTTACCTCTGCGGTACAGTGGAACACACACTCCTTCCTCTCGATAA
>NW_004949185.1:1285457-1294332 GCF_000317375.1 Microtus ochrogaster
AGTGCTGGGATTAAAGGCGTGCACCACCACCGCCCGGCCCGCCCTATTTTAGAAATTTAAAATATTCTAAGCCGGCAGTGGTGGCGCATGCCTTTAATCCCAGCTCTTGGGAGGCAGAGGTAAGAGAATCTCAGAGTTCCAGAACAGCCAGGGCTATACTGAGAAAAAAAAACAAATATAAATAAAAATACATAAAAACAAAATAAATAAGTGAAACTCATAGTCGCTTCATGGGAAACATGGGGTTTGATTGACGGGTCCCCGTTCTAACCTCACTCTGGTTTTACCAGTGTCCGTGAGGCAGTCCAGAAGGTGAGCGCAGACAGAACCATAGACTCCAGAAACACTTTATCTCCTTCATTAAAAATTTTAAGTTACAAATATTTTGATTTATAAATAATCAAGGTTGTGTGTGTGCGCCTACCCCTTACTCTGAAAGGCCATTCTGTCCTGGGTTCTTCCTGGAATCCTCTTTAAGTCCAAACCCCAGGAGGACGCTGGCCTTCCCAGTTCCCGGGGTTCATATTTAGTCATCACTCCAGGGAACACCCCCGCGCCCATGCTGTCCCTGCCTTGTCCTGAGAGAGCGCGTGGGGCTGTCCCCAGCTTTCTGGAAAGTGCTCCTGGTGCTGGAGGGACTTCCTGCCTGGGGGAGAGGAAGCTGAGCCGTTATGTCATAACCCAGTGACTTCCCTGTCAAAGAGAAGTTGCTTCTGCAAACGGCTCGGAAGAGCTGTGTTTCAGGCCCCCTCTGCAGACCCCGGGAGGGAGAGCCAGCCGTGAGGTCGGAGTCCAGGACTTAGCTTCCTGAGGCACAGGGCTCAGAGCGTCCCGTAGATGCTGACTTTGACCATGGAGATGCTCTCCGTGTACCGGTTCAGGCCTTTCTCGTACAGAACAAACAGCTGCGGGGGCTGCTGTTCTCCGTCCGTGCTGTTTTCCAGCGTTGTCAGGGACGAGTAGCCGCTGGGCCCTGGCCACACCTGGACTTTCTCCTTCTGCCAGGACGTACCATTGCTGAAGCTCCAGCGCAGGGTCAGGTTCACCCCTAGGTGTGCGATAGGCAGAGGAGGGGGTTGGGTCTGCCCTGTCCAGGCCCTGGCTAGGCATGGTGCCCCCACCCACCCCACCCCCAGGTACTCACGGAACTCGGGATGGGCTGGATTGGAGAAGAAGACAATGCCTGAGCTGGTGGCTACTGCTCCTGCTGCCACCACTGGGTCCACCAGCTCGGGGTCGAAGGTCACATCCCGGGGACGGAGGGTATCACAGGCATCGTAGCTGCGGAGCACGATCCTGCAGCGGCAGTGATAGTTGTTCTGGTTCCGGGCATTGATGATAACGGACCCATCTGGAAGCTCATAGGGCTAAGGGAGAGGACAGGGCCACTGAGAAGCCGGGGAGGCTGAGGAAGCCAGAGCTGGGTCTTTGGGTACAATGGCATTCCGGGCGAAGGTGTGGGCAAGCGAGTTCCCATGGACTCCTGACCTGGCATTCGTCGGGGTTGAAATCGTGCTCGTGTTTGGGCTGGCCGAAGGGGATGCCGCTCACTCCCGTCCCGTAGTGCCAGGAGGCACCATGATCATCACTGAGGAGGCAGAAGACGCCATCTCGCTCCAGCGTCCCATGTCCACACACGATGAGCCGGCCCTTGTGGGGCTCCCGCTGTTTCTGTGAGAGAGGATGGCGCTGTGGGGCGCAGGAGGCCTCCCAAGGCCGGAGGACACTCCTGGGTCCCTGCTGTTCTCCCAGACACTGCCTGCATGAAGAAGCTTGTGTGTGTGGTGTGTGTGTGTGTGTGTGTGTGTGTGTGTGTGTGTGTGTGTGTGTGTGTGTGTGTGTGTGTGTGTGTGTGTGCGCCAGGCCTGTAATCCCTGCTACTTGGGAGGTACAGAGTGACTTTAAGGATAGCCTGGGGAACTTGGTGAGGTCCTATCTCGAAAATAAAAAGTATAATAATAAGGCTGGGGTGGCGCACGCCTTTAATCCCAGCACTCGGGAGGCAGAGGCAAGCGGATCTCTGTGAGTTCGAGACCAGCCTGGTCTACAGAGCGAGTTCCAGGACAGGCTCCAAAGCCACAGAGAAACCCTGTCTCGAAAAACCAATAATAATAATAATAATAATAATAATAATAATAATAATAATAATAAGGCTGGGGGCTCAGCTCAGTCAGTGGTAAAGTTCTTGCCTAGCATGAGAAGGCCCTAGGTTAATAACACCCATTAGAAAAAGAAAGGAAGAAATGAAAAAGAAAACTAGTTCACCATCTCAGCCCAGGCTGGCCTCCCTCCCACTCACTAGGTAGCTAAGGCTGACCCTCAACTGGGTTTCTCTGTGTAGCCATGACTGTATTAGAATTCCCTCTATAGACCAGGCTGGCCTTCTGCTTCTGCCTCCCGGGTGCTAGGATTATGCCTTTTATGTCCCAGCATTCAGTACTCTTATCAATTCCTTTTTTTTTTTTTTGAGACTGTCTCTCCATACAAAGGAATGGGTTTCACAGTGGCATTCTCGTACATATACACTGTGGGGGCCAGCCATAATAAGCTAAGTATGGACAGATCACCCAAAGGAAGTTCTTAACTTCAAACCATTATCACCTGCCAGAGGAGCTTTAATGGAGGCCTGAGTCTCAGTAGTTTACCCGAAGCAATACCTGGTTGCAGAAAGAACCACAAACTAAGATTACCTAGCACCACCCAAGAACAGACCATCCAAAGGAAATGCCTAACGTTCCAACCACTGTAGATGTAGATAGGACCTTCTGCCAGCACACACTCACCAGGTCACCCCTAGACAAATGTCAGCCAATCAGAGAGTCCTGAAACTCAGACCCCTCACCCCCACCTTTACTACTATAAAACCCTATTCTAACTGAGCTCGGGGCTCTCCGTTTATTCCAATACATTGGACATGCAGAGAGACTGAGTTTGTAAATTTGATTAAAATAAAGGCTCTTTGCCTTTGCATACGGGACTCGGTGTCCTTGTTGGCTTTTGCGGGGACTTCAAGGATGTGGGCGTAAGTACTGCTTGGTACTTCCCACTCAAGAAAGAAAAACTCTAATTTACAGAACGTTGCCCTCTTCACCTATCCCCAGGATAGAAACCTGAATGCCAGAGCCTGGTCCAGGGGCAAACATCTCGGTGCCAATATTCTCGGAGAGGTTCCGGGGTGGGCTCCAGGAAATGCCGTCATCCTTACTCCATACCAGCATGGTGGAGGCCACCTGGCAGTTGACCTTGTGGGCACAGAGGGTGTAGATGAGGAACACCACTCCTGTGTGAACATCGTTGACCACGGCCCCCAGGTTCAGCCCATCCGAGGTCTCCCCGTCGTCTACAATGAAGGCTGTAGAGGACCATGTGCTACCTGGGGAAAGAAAAGAGCAGAGTGAAATTGTACCCTTTCTGGTTCACTTCCTGCCGTTCCCCAGGGACCTTACGGTGGCACCAGGACCCTGTTTCTTTCTCTGACATTATTTCCTGCTCATTCCACCTAGCGACATAATTCTCATTCCCAGTGAGAATTAGGAGGCCACCCCTTGGTGGTCGCAGTTAGTTCCCCGGACACTTTCTCCCTCGGGATTCCCTAACTCCTTAGGGAACTCAGGCCTCAAAGCTCTACTCTGGGCGGTTGGATTGGTGAAGGGAACCCCCTACTCTCTATCTCGGTCACCCACCCAACTCCCTCACCACCGGGCACCTTTGTACCCTGGTCCGTGGACCTCCTCATGGCGATGAACTTGGCCCCCTCGTCGGACGCAGACTTTTTCCTGGCCTCGGCGAAGGCGAGCAGAGTGCCCCGAGGGGTGGCTGTGATGAGCGGGATGCGGAAAGTGTCCACCGAGCCGATCTGCTTCCCGCTCACCCACAGCAGCTGCTCCATGGTCACCAGCGGCTGCACCTGTGTGGAAGGAAGGACCCCTTAATGCAGACGAGCTAGACGAGGCTTCAAGACCGGTAGGGAGCGTCTCCAGCTAGGGTAATGGGGAACCTCGGCAGGGCTGAGGGGTGTCCCGCAACAAGAGAAGGCAGTCGGGAGGAGAGTATGGGCGGAAGCCAAAGATCCCTGAACAGGAGAAAAGGAACCCTCGGGGATGGGAGAGGATGGGGGCGGGAGTGCCGCTCGGAGAGGTGGCCGAGCCGGGGGCCACCTCTGTAGATGCAGGAGGGCTCACCAGACTGAAGTCATCTTCCACCCTGGCCTCGGACCCCGCCACCGCCACCAGCAGCAGGAAGATCGCTGCGAGCACCTGACCCCGACGGCGCGCCCAGCAGCTCAGCGGTGCCCGGGGTCTGCTCGGCTGTGCCCCCACCATTGCTTCCCGATGCCTGTCCCCCCAAACTGGTCACCGGCGGCGAGCCGTCAGCTGACCCCGACCCTTTAAATGTGCACACGTCACTCCGGCCCCGCCCCTCGTGGCCGCGGCCCGCGCTGCCGCGACTCCCGTTGGTCCTTCCAGCTGTCCGACATCAGCATGTGACCCAGGAGGCGGGCTCAGCCTGCGTGAGCTTTTTGATTGGCTCTGATACCCGGAACGCGACGAAGGGGCAAGGCTTGTTGCACAGAAACCGGCGGGGAGGAAGGCTCTAACCCCTTGTGGAAGGACTAGAAAGCACATTGGGGACAGTGTGACTCCGTTGGTAGAGTTCCTTCCAGTCTAGGAAGCCGTCTGTTCAATCCCTGCCACCACCTAAGTCAGGTGTGGTGGTGGTGCACACCTTATATATAAAATTTAAGAGTCACGTGGGGTTGCAGAGTCGGCCCAGTGTAAAAAGCATTTGTTGTACGCTTTTCAGAACCCATTCTGAAACCCGTGCTCTGGAGGCAGAGACAGAAGATCACGTGGACAAAAACGGTTAGCTAAATCTTTTTTGTTTTTTTTTTAAAGACAGGGTTTCTTTGTGTAAGCCTGACTGTCTGGGAACTTGCTCTGTAGATCGCCTGGTCCTGAACTCACTGAGATCAGCCTGCCTCTGCCTCCCGGGTGCTAGGATTAAAGGTGTGCGCCACCATGTCCAGTTCATTTTGTTTATTCTAAGACTGCTTATGTGTGTCAGGCAGTGTTAGCGCACACCTTTAAACCTAGCATTCGGGAGGCAAAGGCAGGCGGATCTACACAGAGAAACCCCATCTAAAAAACCTGAAAATAAATAAATGGAAAACAAACAAAAAGAAGCAGTCGCTTGGATTGTTGGTGACAGACCCCTTATTTGAACAGCCCCCTCCTCCACCTCTTGTGACTCAAGGTCTCGCCCAGCTCCACCTGGCCCTGAGTTCACTCTGGAGTTCCTCATGCCTCCACGTCGTGAGTACGGGATTCCACGCGTGATTCCAGGCCATGTTTATGCTGGAGACAGAATCTGGGGTGCTTACATGCTAGGCAGCCACCCTATCATCTGAAGGACACCCCAGTCTCCTACCCTCGGGTCCTGAACACATTTTCTTTTACTTGCTATAGAACCATGTAATAGTAATTTGGACTTTAATAGAAGAGAAATGAGTTTGAACTAAAAATAAAAACCATACTTATCAAGAATATAAAATATTAATCTTTAATAAAATTTGTTTACTATAAAATTGTGATTCTTAAGGCGTATCTGGCTGGGCTTATGTACAGGAGGGTTGCTGTTCTGGGTCACGACGCCATCTCTCACTTCTTCCCCTTCTTGCCCCCAGCAGGGACCTCATTCTTCTTGCCCAGAATCTTCATCAGTGCCATCGGCATGTAGTAGGGCCGCTCCTGGGAACCGTCGTTTCTCTCCAGATCCTCCACTGAATAGCAGAGAAGATCAATTAGAGCGGACCCTGATAAGTGGAACCCTGTTGCACCCCAGAAATAATCTGGGCTGTGTAGATCCAACAGCCTGGTCTCCTGTCCAAGCCACTTAGTTCTTTATTTGCTGAGATCCGCCTGGCTCTGCCTCCCGAGTGCTGGGATTAAAGGTGTGCACCGTCACTGCCCGGCTATATAGGCAGTTCTATGTAACCTGTTTCCTCATGTAAAGATTATAAATGATCGTATGTTTTATAGGGTGACAACAGGATAAAGAAAAATTGCATGTCAGTTCGTCATGGTGGCTTTTGTTTGATCCTAATATTTAGGAGGTGGAGACAGGAGGACTTAGAACACAGGGCCAGCCTGAGCTACACAGCAGAACTCTGTCTGGGGAATGGTTGTGTATCTCCATGGTTCTAGCACTCAGGAGGCAGAGGCCAGAAGACTGGAGTTGAACCAGCCTGGTTTATAGAGCGAGCTGGAACCAACCAAGAATACATAGTGAAAGTAAATAAGATTTAACCAAGAAACAAAAACATAAAGCAACAACAAAATCCTGTTAATTGCTCAGTGTGTGGCTGGGGGAATAGCACCGTGGTGGGGCATTTTTACTTTGCAGGAACAAGGCCTGGTGGCATCATCACTGGGACAAAAAAGTACCACAATGCCCAGCACTTGGGGGCTGAGGTAGAAGGCTCGTGAGTTTGAGCCAGCCTTAGCTATACAGTTAGTTCTGGGTCAACCTGTGCTAAATAGTGTGATCCTGTCCCACCTACCTGCATGTCCCCTCCCACAAAAAAAAAACAACTAAATAAAAGAAGGAAGAACACCACCCCCCCACACACACACACACTATGACTACCTTCCGGGAAATGTTCTGCGGTTAACATCTTCCTATGTTTCCTAGCCAGGCCTCTGTCTGAGAAGAGTCCCCTCTGAGAATGTCCAGGGTTTGTTCCCTTCTTCCCTCCCCAAACTTCTAGCCTCAGAATGTCTGAAGATGCTCCCTCCAGCTGCTTTAGTTTACAAAGCTACAGACAGCCTCCAAGAGAAGCCCGAAGAGTCAGGAATCAGAGTGGGGGACACTCACAGAAGCAGAGGAAGAGCGTGTCTACACACATGCCAAACACGCTGAAAAAGCCACTGGCGATGACATAGGCTCCCATGATGGAAGTCTGCAGGAAACAAGACTGATTGGGACCCCACTAGGCACGTCTGGGGACTTGGGTGTAGCAGAGGGAGATGTCACTCACCATGATGGGCAGCCAATAATAGTTGAGGTTGGGGTTCTCAAAGTCTTTCCCCAGCCCCTTGATACGACCGGAGAAAAAGAAGAAAGACAGAACACCTGCGTGGACAAGGTTCCCAGGGTCAGGGCTGCTCCTCTGCAGACACCCCTTTCTACACGTATTCCAGGGGCCCCCGACTCTGCAGACCCCGATGGTGGCCCTTACCGACACCTCCGACCACCAGCAGCTTCCCAAAGAAGAGCAGCAGATCTGTGACTTTATCCAGGACAACTACCCTGCAGTGGGAGGCAGGGCGGCCGGGGGTGAGGTCCTGGCGGGGCTGGGAACAGTGATGGGGATGGCAGAACCCTGGACCAAGCGTGAGACCCTTCTAAGCCGCGTCTGCCCGTGAGGCCAGCTTAAGGATGGGCGATCTGGGTAAGGGACCCCATGGCGGCCTGACCTGACAACGTTCCTCATGAGCAGCTTGAAGGCATTTTTGGCTGAGACACAGAAATTCTTCCCGTAGATGGCGATCTGGGAGGAGCAGGAAAGGTCAGAGCCACACCCCTGGCGAGCCTGGCCCCCTCCCCCGCCCCCGTGTTGGTGGAGCCCGGGCAGGCAGAGGGGTACTGAGCAAGAGGCTCCTTAAGGCCGTGCTCACCATGATGTAGGCGTTGCGGTTGAGAAACTTAATAAACTTCTCCAGGCACCAGAGGCAGCACTTGAAGCAGCAGATGATGCACCGGGCCACAGCATTTTGGGATCCTAGGGACAAAGGAAGCCGACGCTCAGCCGCTGGCTTCTGAGCTAAACCCGCCCATCACCGGTCACCATTCACCTCTTAGCTTGTGGTCAATGTATTCCAGGATGACCCGGGCTATCTGTACAAGGGTCAGGATGAGGGCTCCAAACGCCAGCGACCCAGTGTGGTAACTGCAGAGGGTGTGTAGGTGAGATGAGATACCCCGGTACCTCCCGGTATCCCTAGGGCTGACGCTTCCCGGGGGCTGCCCCTGGCTCACCGGAGGGTGCGAATGAAGGCTGAGCTCAAGGGGAAGGTAGGGATGTCTTTAGGCTTATGAAAGGCCCAGTAGAAGGAGGCAAAGGCCCCAGCAAGGACGCACTGGCCCAGCGCCAGTACCCAGTTAACCGTCCAGAAGAGTCCCAACACTCCATAGATTTGCAGGTTGAAGAGAGAGCGCTGGGCTAGGCCCGTGGACGAGTAGCCCTGGAAGGCGCACGTGAGCCCCGGGCAGGAGGAGAAATTCCCGGTTGAGGCCTGGAAGTGACAGGGAGGACACAGCAGGGTCAGACCCTGGAGTGGCGGGCAGATCCTTAACCTTCCCTCCAGGCTCAGAGCAGCTCAGACTTTCCCTGGCGTGACTAACCAGCTTCCTGGTTTCTAGGTCGACTCAGAAGCTGTCTAGAAGGCCTGGGGCAAGCCCAGGGTGTGGGTGGTTTTATGGTTTCCACCTGCTCTGCGGCTTTCCCAGAGACCTGTTTTAGAGAAGCCTCTGCAGCTGCCGTCAAGACACTGGGGGCATTTAACGGCATTAAGTAATTTTGTTGGCTGTAACAACAAAACAGTGTCGGTGTGTGTGTGGTGTGTGTGTGCATGCGTGTGCATGCTTTGCCAGGATTGAACACTGATCCTCACCCATTTTACAACCTCCCCCCAGTAGCTGAGCTTCACACCCAGCTTTATTAGACTTCCTTTTTCTTCTTTTTTCCTTCCTTCCTATTTTTATTTTTATTTATTTATTTATATTTTTGGTTTTTCGAGACAGGGTTTCTCTGTGGCTTTGGAGCCTGTCCTGGAACTAGCTCTGTAGACCAGGCTGGTCTCGAACTCACAGAGAT
>NW_004949185.1:1294944-1300206 GCF_000317375.1 Microtus ochrogaster
AGGAAGGAAGGAAGGAAGAATGGGGTGGTGGTGGCACATTCCTTTAATCCCAGCACCTGGAGGCAGAGACAGGCAGATCTCCGTGTTCAAGGCCAGCCTGGTCTACAAGGTGAATTCCAGGACAGCCAGGGCTACATAGAGAAACCCCGTGTCAAAAGAAAGAGATAGAAAGAGAGAGAGAGAGAGAGAGAGAGAGAGAGAGAGAGAGAGAGAGAGGAAGGAAGCTATGCCATGCCATGCCTCAGTGAGTGGCTGAGAGCCTTGCTGTTCTGCAAGAGGACCAGGGTTCCATTCCCAGCACCCACATGGTGGCTCAAGACTGTCTGCAACTCTGGTTCCAGGGGACCCAAGGCCTCTTCTGGTCTCTTTGGACAGCAAGTACAATGTGGTGAATAACTATACATGCAGGCCAGACACTCATGTGCATGAAATAAAATAAGAAAGAAATAACAGAATAGGATAGAAAAATTATAAAGAGAGAGAGAGAGAGAAAACATTCCTTAACTACCTAAAAGTTGAGGGTGGGGACAGCTTAGGGAATGTAGTTCGTACATGTGGCCCTGGGTTCAAACAGTAGCATTGCAAAAAGGAGGAGGAGGGTCCTCAGGAAGCTGAGGGCCACAGGGTCTGGCCACATGGATTCACCAACATTCTGTTACTCTGCATATGTTTGGAAATATCCGTAATAACAGATAAGAATGAATAATTAAAACTAAACATCCAGAAAACATGACTTTAAACGCTTCACAGTGTCCGAGTGTGAGTCTGAAATAAAGCTGGGCACAGCGGTGCACACCTTTAATGCCAACACTTGGGAGGCAGAGGCAGGTGGATCCGTTTGAGGCCAGTCTGGTTTATGTACTGAGTTCCAGGCCAGCTAGGGCTCTATGGTGAGACCCTGATTCAAAAAGAGAAAAAGAAAGAAAGCAAAAAAGAAAAACCCTTCTCTCAACAGATCACTGTGGGCCTGTGGCTGCCTTCAGTGCTGGAGGGTGAATGTTACAAAGGAAAACCGGGTCCCTCTGGGCACGGAACATGGTGGGTCTTTTCTATATCTGAATGAGCCTCCTCTCACTTTTGTGTGTAGGGGTTGTGTTTGAGGAAGGGTCTCCTTCTGTCACCCAGGCTGGTCCTGAACTGGAAATCCCCACTCTTAACCTCCAGGAAGCTGGCATTAGAGGTGTGTTCCCGTGGGTGTTGTGTGGCTTTTTGTTATGCTTATTTTTGTTTTGTAGAGACCGCCTTGTATAGCTCAGGCTGGCCACGGGACTAGCCTCGTAACAGAGACTGCTGTAGAACTCCTGATCCTGGGCCTCCACCTCTCAGGGGCTGGGAAGACAGGCCTCCCAAGGTCCTCCAGGCCTCGCTCGCTTGGGTGGACCTGAGCCGCTGTCTGGGGCTCTGTTCCAGGACACGCAGCTGTGGTCTCTGTCAGTGGGCAGGTACTGTACGCAGCATCAGACGTACCCAATGGCGTCAAAACTCCTAAGCCACCCACGGAGATGGCGATTAGGATCAGCTCCCATTTACAGAGCAGTGGGTGGAGACCCAGGAGGAAGAAATATTTAACGGCTTCGGCGGCCGAGAAAGGTCCTGCTTGCTAGTCAGTCCCCCCCCACCTTCACTCAGAGGTCCTGTCCGCACTTCACTTTCTACAAAGTGGGCAGCTCAGCTACAGAACCGAGGGAGGTTCTATCCATGGACTGTCCTTGCCCTCTCAAGTACTTCTGCATCAGAGGAAATCTGGGCTAACTGACCCCCAAGATCCCCTCAGCACCCACCCTGCTCCCTCTCACCATGGGGTCACAGGACTTGTTCACAGGCACGTTCTGACAGTCAGATGCGTTGGAGTCGGGCACCCGATAGATGTACTGGGGTTGCCCGGATGTGGCCAGGTACCCAGAGATGAGTCAAGGAGAGCATGATGCCGGCTGTTAATCACAGGCCACACCTACATAGCGCCCCCTGGGACTGGAGCAGTCCACACACAGGGACACACACAGGGCTGGCATTCAACCCCTGCTCACTCTTGCAACTCAGTTCCTTCACACTGCACACAGGACCCGCCTGGCACCAGAGCTCGGGGGGGGGGGGGCGTACAAAGGATACAGAGCAATCAGGGCCCAGTAGCTGATGCAAATGACCAGGAGGACGAAGGTGACCAGGGGGTAGAACATAGTGGACATCATCTGGCCCACAGCCCTGTAGGAAGACAAGAGCAGCCCACTGGGGCCTCAGCCCTGCGCAGCCTCTCCCAGGCCTGACTCTGGCTGTACTCCTCCGGCCTGTTTGTTTCTCCAGGCCAGAAACGGAGAACTATGGCTTTTGTGTCCGCATCCCCAGCACCTGGTTCTTGGCGGGGTACACAGTGGATTCTTGCTGAGTGAACCCAATAAGGCTCATGGGACCCTTAGAGGAACCTGGAGTCACAGAAGATGCCTGGAAAGCCCAGGGAGTATGAGGGAAGAGAACCCCCAAAAGATGCTGGCTCCTGCAGTCCACTTGGCATTGTCTGCTTCTCCTACCTCGACTCCTGCCGCCTCACCCAGCAAGCACCTCATCTCCCACCTAGGCACTTAGTCAACGCAGACGCATTCAGTCCTCACAATGCCCTTGCAAAGCTTAGTTCGCTCTGACAACTGTCTCACAAAGAGGGAGGCTGGGTGTGGTGGCCATTCTTCCAATCCCAGCGTCCAGGAGGCTGAGATAGCAGGGTGGCCAGGAGTTTGAAGCCAGTCTGTGCTATACTGCAAGACACAGCCTCAAGGGAGCAGCAGGGGTAGGGGGGACACAGGAGGGATGTGGCTTGCCTGACACAGGAGACCCTGAGTTAGACCCCGCATAAAGGAGGCCTGGTGATCCATGCCTGCCCATAACCCTAACGTTCTGGAGGTAGATGCAGGAGGATGCGTTCAAGGTCATCTTCAACTATACAGTAAGTCAGGGGTCAGCCTGTGCCACCCAGCACTGAGCATGATCACCACCAGTACCGCATCGCAGGCAGGGAGATCAGGAGTTCAAGAACAGCCTCGGCTACATAGCTGATCGGACACTAGTCTGGGCTACATGAGCTCCTGTCTCAAAACAACCAACCAACAATGACAACAACAAAATCCTTGGGGCAGCAGAGTTGACTCTGAAGTTAAGAGCACTAGTTGCTCTCCCAGAGGACTTGGGCTCACAACTGTCTGTAACTCCTGTTCCAGAGGATTCAAAGCTCTCTTCTGGCCTCCCACAGCACCAGACATGCATGGTACACAGACATGCATGCTGGCAAAACACCATACATAAAACAAAAATAAGCCAATCTTAATACCACCACCACCACCCCGCCACCAAACAGCAACAGAACAAAGCAGACAGGGAAACTGAGGCCCTGAGAGGCTGAAACTCAGCAGTGCTTCTACTCACTGAACAATTCTACCTTTTTCCTCCGAGGTTCCTATTACCCCATCCAGGCCGGCACCCCTGCCCAAGGTCCCCTCTCCCTCCAGGGCAGGCCCTGACCTGCTGGCCTCCTTCAGCAGAGCGCAGGCGATGCGGATCCGCTGGCGCAGGAAGATGAGCATCAGCAGCAAGATGCCCTCAAGGACAGCCAGGATAATTACTGCGGGGACAGCAGGTGGTGGTCCCTGGTCAGGGCTAGGGTCACCCAGGGCAACCCTCGGCAGCCAGCGGAGGGAGGGGACTCACGAGCAGCCAGCCAGGTCTCCTGCACGTTCTGGTAGGCGCTGAGGTCGGTGGTGAAGCCCAGCTGGGAGATGGAGGCACCGTTGTCCCGCAGCGCCCGGTACTGCTGCCAACAGTGGTAGATGCCGTAGGCCAGCACGGCTAGCACCCCCACAATCAGCAGCAGCACCAGGGGCGCTGCCACCAGGCGCAGGAGCAGGATAAAGAGTAGACTTAGCACCAGCGCCACAGCCAGGGCCCTGCGGGGGAGGAGCGTAAGTGAGGGTTACCTCCCAAGCCCTTCAGAGTCCCCCCAGTTTCCTTTCCTTGTACCCTCAAGTACACGTAGATTCAAGTCCTGCCTGGCTCAGGGTCTATCCTGAGCTAGCTCCCCCTCTGATCACAGCTTTAGCCTCACACATAGACGTAAGGAAAGGGGGATCAGGGAAGGGCAGCAGGAAGGAGGAAGGGGCTGGATCCCCGGGAAGCTATGGACTCACAAGAGGATCCATTTCCAGGACTGAGCAAAATCTTCAAAGATCTTCACAGAGATGTCCCGGGCATTGATGTGAGCAAGGAGGCCACTGTTTGGAGAAGGATGGAGTCAGGTGGGGCTGGGGGTAAGAGGGGACAGGAGGCTGACGGAGAGGATAATATCTACCTGATTCCATCAGAGACACTGGTGTTATTGATATCTGGGTATCCGGGTATGCTAACGTTGGGGAACGGAAAACAACGTCCCAGAGCTAGAAGAGAGAACAGGGGCTGCTGGGTGGGCATCTGCCTGACCCTCCCAACCCAGAACACTGTCATGAGAGGCAGCGGCGATGGACGGGCGGGATCTGCTCTTTCAAGGCTGGGGTGCAGCAGCCTGTATTTCAGGGCTGGGGTGCAGCAGCCTGTATTCCCTCCCTGCCATCAGTCAGACATCCTTACGCCCTGTCACCTGGATCCCTGCATAGGCCAGGACAGTCATGGCCTCCTCATTGCACAGCACCCATGATTGGTCCCTCAGCTGTCATGGCCCTGGGCCAGGCTTCCGGCCCGGGATTCTGCACACATTCCGTGGAGCTTCAGAACCTCCCCGCTCTCTCTCAGCTCAGCCCCTGCCCCATCTCTGTCTCTGGATCTCAGGTTTGGTTTATCACTTACGTCCTGGCGCTGAGGAAACAAGGCCAAGAAAGGTCGAGTAACCCACCCCAGTTCCAGCTGCTGGAAGTGCTCAAGTTTAAATCTAGACCTGTCTGGTTTGGAGCAGCTCTTGGGCGCCCTTCCCACTGCGCTTGCCTGGATGTTTTGTCTTTTCTCAACTAAAGTTAAAAAGCATTTTCTACTAAAATAGATAAAGAAATAAAAGAAAAGGCAGCTGGACACGGTAGTGTCTCCCTGTTATCTCAGCATGGGGACAGGCTGAGGCAGGAAGATCACAAGCCGGGAGCCTGTTGGACCACAAAATAAGATCCTGTCTCAAACCAAACCAGCCACACATGTTGTTGGGAAGAGGTGTACACAGAAGAAAGGCCAATGCGATCGGCCTTCCCAGCCCCATCCATTTGTAACATCTGGACAGATGTCTCAGGCTGTTTTTTTTTT
>NW_004949185.1:1300651-1303488 GCF_000317375.1 Microtus ochrogaster
GTGTGTGTGTGTGTGTGTGTGTGTGTGTGTGCCTGCGAGGACCAGAAGAGGGTGTCAGGGCCCCTGGATGGTGTCGGATAGTTTCCAGCCACTATGTGGGTCCTGGGAACCCATATATAAGCAGCAGGCACGCTTAACTGCTGAGCAATCTCTCCCGCCCCACCATGGACGTTCTCACGAGACCCTCAAGCAGTTGTTTCTTGTTATTGCTGTTCTGTCCTGTTTTTGCAGTGCCGAGAATCCAGGAATCCAGGGCATTGCACAAGCTAGGAAGGCGCTCTGCACACCGCTCATCCAAAACCACGATTACATCTGTTTATTGTGTGCGAATGCGTGTGGGTTGTGCAAGGCCTGTGCTGGTTAGAGGTCTAGCTCAGGAGTCCAGTCTTGCCTTCTACCACATGGGTCCTGGGGCTCGAACTCAGGTTGTCAGACTTGGGGCAAGCACTTTGTGTGCCAAGCCATCTCATCAGCCCTGCTTTACTGTTGGTCTGAGAGGACCCTGCTATGTGCCCCAGGCTGGCCTTTGAGATCTCCTGCCTCTGCGTCCCTGCTGGAAGCTTAGGTGTGCACCATCTAGTTGGCCTAGGGCTCCTCTGACCTCTGACCTCTCCACCTAGAATGCTGCTTGAGCAGGGAGTGGTTGGTGTCTATTATCCCTGAACATCTGTCCCCGCCTCTGGTACATAGCTGCACAGCGGATGCCAGCAATCTAACTACACGGTCCTGAGGCCGGGAATGGCGGCCTGCTGCTCACTCCGAAGCCCCCGTGACATGCTGAGGGCCTTTCTCCTGGGTCTGCTTCCTTCATTTGAGAAATGGAAACATTGGATGGGTGATGCCTGAGGGGTAATGTGCATGGTTCTCACCTGGAGTAGAAGGAAGAAGGAAGGGGGGACAAAGTTCCTTCTTCAGGCTGTCCTCCACTGTCTGGGGATAGACGGGGAGAACAGACAGATGCACAGATATTGAAGTTGCGGCTCCCACCATCACTACCACCTTCACCATTATTACCACCATGATCATCACTACCACCTCCACCACCATCACCATCACCACCTCCACCACCATCACCACCTCCACCATCGTGATCACCATCACCACCATCACCACCATTGCTACCACCACCACCTCTGCCAACAACTTCTGCTACCTCAAGGCTCAGACTGACCCATCCCTCCTTGGAGCCCAACTTCCCCCCTACTCCTCCACTCCCGGCCCTCTCCAGCAAGAGCGATGGCACAGGGACCAGCATTTACCATATTTGGGGGTACTCCTGGTAGACAAAAGTTCTTGGATTTGTTATAGACTTTATCGACTGTCCCTGAGTACTGGTTCACAGACACAGCCCACGGGGTCTCTGGGCAGGAGGAGACGCACACCTGTGGGCAGAGACCAGGCTAAGGGGCTGGTACCCAGGGCCTGGGGTGCAGGTGGGGCTGATAGAGGGCCTGGCTTCTGACCTGGGGTGTGGGGCACTGGAGGCCGTTCTGGGCGATGGAGATGACGTTGGCGCTCACAGCACAGCTGAGGATGTTGAAGTAAAAGACATAGGGCTTATCCCTGCAGGAAGAGAGGCCGCGCATTGCGTAAGGACCTGGACAGGCGTGGGGCGCCATTCTCTTAGCACTTGACACCCAGCTCCTGGCCCAGCTCCTCTGGGGACATAAGGAGACCCAGAAGACCATCTAGGTAATCGATCCACTGTTCGATAGCCAATGTGTGGCTGAGAGTATCGATTCTGGAGCACTGCCTCTCGTAAGGCAAGCTTTATAACCCTGAACGAGGCCTCAAGTCTGTCTTAGATGAAATAATGGTATCACCCTCGGGAGGCTTAGCAGTTTGGGTGTGAACCACCCGTCCACCTGCAGGAGCATTATAATGGTGACAGGAGTGTTAGCAGCATGTTATTTACGGGGTACTTCCTGCATACCTTCTGGAAGGGTGCTGCTGGTCAGTGCAGGAAGTCAGAGCTCAGAGAGGCTGAGCAAGATGTTCAAGGCCACACGACCCAAACTTATCCCGGTTGGGGACTCGGACAGCGACATCTGAACTCTAAAATCCTGCACTGGAGCTGGCTCTGCATTGTCCCAGTCCTGGGGATGCTGAGCAAGAGAGAGCTTCCGGTGTGGGCGGGCGGGCTTGGGTTCGGGGACGCAGAGGTGCCAGGCTCTGGTGTCTACCTTGTGGTGTGTTCCGCCCCCCCCCCCCCCCACCATGCTGTTCCCTGGTACTCACTTATTCTCCCCGACACCGCAGTAGGCCCCCGTGGAGTTTCTGGGGTACAGCACTTGCCGAGGGTCTCCATACACCCAGGCTGGAGGCAGGGATACACAACACAGTCGCAGGAAGACAGACTTGGGGGCAGGAGCTACGGGGTTGCTCTCTCCCTGGGTCAGTGTCCTTCACCCTAGGTTCCTGGAAACTTACCCACAAGCCCCACCGCGATGTAACCCAGGATGAAGAGCAGGAAGAGGACACAGCAGATGATGTCTGTACAGCTCCTGGGGAAGAGACAGATGTCTGAGCTGGGGAGTGTAGGGGTGCCGCTGTGGGGCTCAGGTATGGGGCATAGTCTGGGGAGTGATGGGTTAGAGGTTTGGGGAATGCTAGAAAGATTAGCTCTCTGTAGACCAGGTTGGCCTCAAACTCATAGAGATTCTCCAGCCTCTGACTCCTGAGTTCTGGGATTAAAGATATGAGTCACCACCACCACCTGGCAAGATTGGCATTCTTTATCTATTTTAAGAAAACTTTTCTTTTCTTGGTTTTTCGAGACAGGATTTCTCTGTAGCTTTGGAGCCTGTCCTAGAACTAGCTCTTGTAGACCAGGCTGG
>NW_004949185.1:1304130-1308128 GCF_000317375.1 Microtus ochrogaster
AGAGAAACCCTGTCTTGAAAAACAAAAACAAAAAACAAAAACAAAAAAAAAACCCCAATAATAATAATAATAATTCTGCTGAAATATAGCACAGCTGATTACAAGCTCATGCACACACACACACATACGTGCTTGCACACACACAGAGAGAGACAAGAGATGGAAAGAGAGCACACTCATAAATTTTATCTGGGTGAGTTTTTCCCAAATGCATACACACCTGAGTAGCTGGCACCTAAGTCAAGAAATCGAATGACCCCAGCACCCAGAGCCCCCTCAAATCCCTCCAAACACACAGATGCCTCAGTGGATCAGGCTCCTGCAGACAGAATCCTCCCTGCACCCCTGGGGGAAGGCGCCCACAGCTCACCTGTTTTTGATGGGGCCTCGAAAGGAGGGGTCATATTTGGCTGATTTCCCTGAGGGCGGGGAGAGTGAGAATGAGGCACTGGAAGGCTCTCTCCCCACATCCTGTCCCTTCCAGACACCCCTCAGTCCCAGGAGAACCTGCCTATCTGACTAGCAGCGAGAGGACACTAGGGAGCTGGATTCCCAGCATCCTGGCCAGCGGCAGGATGGTTGCCTGCTGTGGCTCCTACCCTAGCAACAGGTGGGAAGTGGGGCCTTTATTTTAGACAGTACTGGATGTTGAATCTATTGCTCCCAACGTGCAAGGCAAGCAAGCAAAGCACTGTCACTGAGCTAAAACCATGGCCATTTGTTTTTTTTTTTTTTTTTTTTTTTTTTTTTTTTTTTTTTTTTTTTTTTGTTTTGTTTTTGTTTTTCGAGACAGGGTTTCTCTGTGACTTTGGAGCCTGTCCTGGAACTAGCTTTGTAGACCAGGCTGGTCTCGAACTCACAGAGATCCGCCTGCCTCTGCCTCCCGAGTGCTGGGATTAAAGGCGTGCGCCACCACCGCCCGGCTGGCCATTTGGTTTGTATTTTCACTCTGTATTTCAGACAGGACCTTGCTGAGTTCTCCAAGCTGGCCTTGAACTTGCCATTCTCCTGCTTCAGCCTCCTGATCAGTTGGGAGTGAGCTTCTGGCTCTCTCCTCAAGTCCTCCTTCTGCTGACCCTCCCAGTGGCACTCAGGGCCCATCCACCCTATCTCTGCTCTAACTCCTTCCCGGTCCTCTCTGGACCATCCCGGTTGGAGCCCCTGAAGTGACCACGTCACTCATCTTTGCTATCTTAGCCCTCTGGCCCAAGGATGTGACAGAGAAAAGCCTAGTCACGAGTGGGAAGCCCTGCAGGGCACAGGGAGGAAGCAGGAACTCTGCAGACCCTCCACTGGGCTACACAGTTCCCGGTAGGCAGCCCGGTTGACATCTGAGCCGGCCTTTGGGGTTGTGGCCACGTCTTGTTCCTGGTCCTCCCTGAGTACACAGGGGAGGGGGTGGGGCCGGGCTGCCAGGGTCCTGGTGGACACTGAAGAAGGGTCTGAGGGCCGGGCTAGCCTGGGGCAGGGTGGAATCTGCTTTCTTGGGTGTTCTGGACTCTGCTCCACTCAGGCCTAGGGATCCAGGGTCAATGATTGACCCAAAGCTGCTCCAGGAAGTTTTCTGTGCAGTGCTCTGGCCTTTATGTGGTATCCCAGGGGACAAGCCCCACCTAGAGGAGGCCCAACCCTCAGAATGAGATCCCCTGTAGGCGCTGAAAATCCTCTCAGGTAAGGAAACCCTCAGCCCTCCTTTCTCAGCTCTTGCTTCTCAGGACTTGGGGAAAGACTTCCAGCCCTTTTTTCCTTTGTTCTGGGAACAGGCCCCTGCTTCCTCTCTCCTCAGGCCTCACCTTCCACAGCACCCTGCCCCTATTCCTTAAAGTGCCCCAGACAGACCCCCTTCTTTTTCTTCCCAGCACAGACCTTAAGGCAGGCATCAGCCCTTTCTCCACCAGTCCGTAGACCCCCATTTTTCACAGGGCCTGTAGCAGGCAGATCCCAGCAGCTCAGGGTCCCAGTTCACAGGAATCCCAGTAGGCTGACCCAGAATTTTGGGGTCCCAGCCCTCTAATCCTTACAAGAACTTTCAGAGGGCCTGGCTCCCTAACTGTTCACCCAGACCCCAGCATGTCAAAGTCCCAGCCACCGACTCTTCACAGGGTTTGGGTTGAGAGACCCCAGCACCTTTGTTCTTCAGAGATACAAAATCTAAAGTGGAGTTCCCCAGCTAACAAGAGCCCCAGCTCGCCGGAGTCCCAGCCTCCACCCTTGTAGGCTCTGAGCACAGGACGCTGCTGGACCCTGAGTTCTGTCCTGAGCAGAAGCTTCAGGACCCCAACCTGCCTCCTAAACATGCGGGCTTTGTTTTCCAGGGCCCTGCCCTCAGGGACTTAGAGCTCATGCCAGCACCTCTAGCCTCTCCGCCCCCTGCACCCCCCCCCCCAGCCAGGCCCAACACCTGCACACACAGACCTCACTTCAGTACGCAGGACCTTTGCTGTGGCCCAGGCGGAGACCATCCTCCCGGGCAGGGCTGTCTCTTTCCGTGAACAGACCCAGGTAGTTCCTCTGCTTAGAACCCACCTCGGCCACCTCTCTCCAGAGCCCGGGCCTCTAGCCCCAGCCTTACCGTAAGCCTCGTTCTCCTTCTGCTTTCCCCCCATGGCTCAGTCTCCGGAGTGATTGGAGCCAGGGAGACCTGGCAGTTCACCTGCCGCCTGCCCCGCCCTCCCGGACGTCATAGCTCCACCCCCCGCCTTGTGGTCCCCGACACACTCGAGTTCCTTCTTCTGATTTCAGATCGGCCCAGCCGTCGGGATACTGGGCCTCGGGAGCTGCCTGCCCGGCACGCCTGGAAGAACCTGGCGTACTTTGATAAGAAAACACTGCATAATTTTTCAAAGTGCTCCAACTGTGGCACACCCAGACCTCAGGGCTGTGACTTGCCTTGGTCCCCCATAGCCCTTCTCTCCAGCCAGGTGGCAGCCAGCAACTTGTCTTTTACCCACCACAATCCTCTTCGTCCTGAAACAATCACCAGGCAGTTTATTACCAAACCCAACATTTATTGAGAAGACAGAAAATCAGCTGGCAGAGGCCCAACTTCAATTCAGCGAACTGAGGCCTGGCTCAGCGGAGTGTGGCCGGCCCTGACAGCACACTCCCAGTGAGAAACCAGCTCTGGGAGGGGGGGTGTCGACTTTCCAGGCCTGACTGGGGTCTCTGACGGAGGAATGTCTGAAGAGCAGTGCCCCAGCCTGGATTGTAAGAGTCCTCAGGTGTTTATGGGGGGCAAGGAGCTGAGTTCAGGCAGCAGTTCCGGGTGGGGGTCCAGCCGAGCCAGGCGACTCTGCTCTAGGGCGATGGCCTCCGCCGAGTGCTTGCACTTCTCGGAGCCACACTGGCAGGTGAAATACTTGCTCTTGATGTCCCAGAACCGGTCGCCATAGTCAAACCTGGTGGAGGAATACAGGGACTCTCAACTCACGCATCCAGACACTCAGAACCCATCGCAAAGAATGCAGGGGGCCCTCTCTCTAGGAGGGATCGATTTCCTTCTACCCAAACACTCCTCCAGATGGACTCCAGGTCCGTGCGGGGTCTGCCGACTCACGCTACCCCACAATATCATAAATCCATGCTTCTGGCCTTCCAGCCCTCAACCACAATATCCTGAGGCTGTGTGCTGGAGGCAAGATGGAGCCCAGGGCTCCCAAGTACTTGGCCTTTCAGCTGAACTCTGCAACCCCCACCCCGCTCTGGGTTTTTGAGCTAGAGTTTCTCTATATGGGCCTGGCTGTCCAGGAACTCTCTACATGACCAGCTAGTCTTGAACTCAGACAGATCCCTCTACCCCTGCTTCCTAAGAAGTGGAATTAAAACCACATGCTACCATATCTAGCCCCTCTAAGATTTTTTTTTTAATATTTATTTATTTATTATGTATACAACATTCCTTCCATGCCTGCCTGCATGCCAGAAGAGGGCATTAGACCTCATTACAGATGGTTGTGAGCCACCATGTGGTTGCTGGGAATTGAACTCAGGACCTTTGG
>NW_004949185.1:1308267-1311219 GCF_000317375.1 Microtus ochrogaster
ACTAAATTACCTAGGCTGGCCTTGAACTGGAAGTTACCTCTGCCTCAACCTCTTGGTGCCGGCGTGATAGATGTCACACCAAGACAGGCTGGGCCTTTTCCTTTTCTTTTTAGACAGGGTCTGTAACCCAGACTCTGTAATCCTCCTGCCTCAGATGCCCGAGTGCTGTGATTAGGAGCGTATGCTACCACTCCTGTCTTGTACCATTTTAACAAGCCCTCTGGTCTCTGGACGCCAGGTACCCTCAACCCTCAGGCCCCAGGATTTCTGGGGGCACCTCACCCCAGCTCCTCCCCAGTCCGGATGTCTCTGGAACTGAAGAAGGCAATGCGTGGAAACCTCAGGTCTTGGTGCAGCATGAAGACCCGGACAGGGATGATGTTGGGGTCACACAGGTGGTTGATGAAGCGGCTGATGTTGCCATAGTAACGGGCATCAATGCAGTAAACCTCTCCATCCTGGGGATAGACAGCGCTCTTTAATACCCATCTCTACTCACCTGCGTGGCGAGCCCTGCAGCGACCCCCAGTCCCTCTACCCAGGTTTCTGTTGGCTGGCGCCCTGGCTGGCTCCAGAAGCCAGCCTGTGGGAGCAGAGGACAGGACACGGGTGCTGCCTGCCCACCTTGTTGTCCAAATCAAAGAGGTAAGAGTCGTCTTCTCTCACGTCGGCCTCGGCATCAGAGATCAGCTCTCCAACATACCTATTGGACAGAAACTACGGTTCTGAATCTGAGCAGGGCTCCAGGCCCCCCTCTCCAATCTCAACCCCTGTAATCCTCTTCTGCTTCTCAGCTGCCATCACAGAGAGCCAGCCTAAGAGGGATGCAGGACATAGTCCAGCCACCAGGGGTCCCACTGTAGAGCTGGGACAGCAGGTGGGGCTCTGTGAGGAACAGACCCATGGCGGGAAGTGATGGGGTTGGCTGTGGTCTGGGGTTATCCATGCTGGCTGGGTGGAAAGACGCCAGACTTGGACACAGGGAAGTGTGTATGCCACAACCATCCCACAGGTGGTGGGCCGTGTGCAGCTGACTCAGCCGTGAGGATGCCAAACGGGGTGGGGGGAGCAGGGTGACTGACACCCAGTGGGAGGCAGGAGCTAGGAGGGCAAGGGCAGTGAGCAGATGGTGGGAAAGCTGCTTGTTTGAGAAGTTGAGAGAATATGAAGGAAAGAAACTGGGTGATCCTCAGATGGTGAAGAGGCTTCTCTGCTGTGCCGACCACAGAAGGGAGACCTTGGTGAGTCTAACGGCCAAAGGGAGGAAGTGGACAGGAAGTAGCTAGTCTCTACTTTAAAGGTAAGAAAAATAAGGCTGGAGGAGGTTAAATCACACGGCCAAGGACACATCACGAAGCACAGCTGAGACCCAGGTCTGACTGCCGCTGGCAGAGAACAGGGAAAGTGTGTGAGTGACATGAAATGGTGACGCAGGCTTTGTCCTCTGTTGGGCAGGAGTCAGCAGAGGTCCCCACAGTGAACTTACTCGCAGATGAAGGTACCCTGGGGAATGGTCTGCAGGGCACGGACCCCCCAGCCCATCTTGGCTGTACGGTAGAGCTGCAGGCGCACCCTAGAGATGGAGAGGGAGTCATTCTGAGTGTGGGGCACCTGGAGGGGCCCCGGGGGATGGGAGGCGGAGGTGAGGCAGGGTGCCGGGGCGGGCGCCTCACTTGATGCCGCTCTGCACCACGCGGTTCTTGCAGCTTCTCCAGCAGGAGCATGCCTGGTTACACTCAAAGATCAGGGGGGGTTCGATCTTGTTAAACTCCTGAAGCAGCCGCCCGTCCTGGGGTGCGGAGGGAGGGGGACAGTGGTTTCTCTGTGGGGCCCGTCTCAGCTGCCCGGGACCCAGAGGACTCCACAGGAAACTCCACTCTGACCCCAGCCCAGGGCAGGGGAGGAGGAGCACAGAGAGTCTGCAGGCTAAGGTCAGAGACCAGGAAGTGTGCAGGCAGGCGGGCAGTAGTCACAAGTCCATTTGCATTCCCGGAGCAGAGGCCCGTCGTTCCTGGCAGGTCTCAGAACTTCCTGCCACACCCTGTGTCTCTTCCCCAACAGAGCAGGGTCCTGCAGGCTCCTCTGTGGGAGCGGCCAGACTTGGCCAGGTGAGGGACCAGGTGAGGAACACGCACCTTGTCGTACCAGCAGCGGATGCTGAGCTGGCCACACAGACAGTTGGAGCTGGAGCAATCGTCCACACACGTGCAGTGCTGGGTGGGGCAGAATCAGTGTGAGTGGGGTTTACCCTGCTCCCTGCGGCCAATGCTTTCTCCCCCTCAGCCATGGGTTCATGTTTCACGACAGTGGAGGGTGACGGTCCCAGGGTGAAATTGGGTGGTCCCTTTCAGTCCCTGCTCGCTCAGCCAGGGGGCCCTTGACGGACACCTGCCCCATGCAATGCTGCTTAGTTAACGTTACTGTAGGCATGCGGGGTGAGGGCCCTGCCTCACCTGCAGGTGAGTGATGTTCCGGTCAATGTTCATGGTTGACGTCTCGCAGTTCTCGGAGATGTACTTATAGTCCTCGGGGCAGGGCTCCCCATCTACTCCATTGACGCAGGGGATGGGCACATTCTCGTAGCCTCTAGCTACATCCCTGCAGGTGGGGCAGATAAGGCTAAGGGACGGCCAGAGTATTTCTGAGGGGCAGTGCTGGGGTTCCTCAGACATAAAGAAGAAGGGTGCCCGACAGAATAGGCACCAGCTGGTGTGGTGGCACCTTTAATCCCAGCACTCTGGAGGCAGAGGCAGGTGGGTCTCTGTGAGTTCAAGGCCAGCCTGGTCTACAGAGCTAGTTCTAGGACAGGCTGGAGCCTAGAGAAACTGTCTCAAAAAAATCAAACAAAAAACAAAACTAAAGGGGCTGGAGAGATGGCTCAGAGGTTAAGAGCATTGCCTGCTCTTCCAAAGGTCCTGAGTTCAATTCCCAGCAACCACATGGTGGCTCACA
>NW_004949185.1:1311977-1314492 GCF_000317375.1 Microtus ochrogaster
ATCTGGGAAAAGTGGTTTTTTTTTTTAATTGTTAAAAAGCTTGTTTTATACGTATTAATATTGCACCTGCATATAAGTATGTGCACCGTGTGCATGCCTGGTGACCACAAAGGTCAGAAGACGGCATGGATCCTCTGGAACTGGAGTTACAGATGGCTCCAGTCACCATATGGGTGCTGGAAACGGAACCCAGGTCCTCCACAGGAGCAGCCAGTGCTCTTAACCGCTGAGCTACCGCTCTAGGCCTTCTTTTCTTTCATGTTTCTGGAGACAAGAGTCTCATACGTAGGTAGCCCTGGCTATCCTAGAACTCAGAGACCCATCTGCCTCTGTCTTCCAAGTACTGCCATTAAAGGTCACCAGTCCTTTCTGGGTGTAGTGGCTCACACCTTTTAGCCCCAGTGCTTTGAGGCAGAAGCAGACGATTTCTGAGTTTGAGGCCATTCTGATCTACAGAGCGAGTCCCAGGACAGCTAGGGCCACACAGCGAGTCTTAAAGGTTCCCACTGTAGCGTCCTTCCACCTACTTTTTTGGAGGTGGGGGTCTCAGTATGTAGTTCCGGAACTCAGAGATCAGCTGCCTCTACCTCTCAAGTGGTGGGATTGAAGGCTTGCACCACACCTGGCTTGAAAATTTTTAGTTTGAACCTTATTGTGTGTGTGCGTGGAGGTGGGTGGGCATACACACGATACAGCTTACATGTGACGCTCAGAGCACAGCCTTCAGGAGGTGGTTCTCTCCCACAGTGGGTTCCGGGCACAGCAAGCGCTGTCGGCAGCTGAGCCACCTCAGACCAGTCGTGGCTGGGGCTTTTTTTCTTTTCCTTTCTCTTAAGCTTGAGTCTCATGCTACAAAGGCTGCTCTCCAACCTCCAGGCTTAAAAGGTAGGATCTTCCTGCCTCGGTGTGAGAATAGAAGGGGCTGCAGGTCATACCCTGCTACCCTATGAAAATCTTGGGTTTTTTGTTTGTCTTTTCCACGACAGGGTTTCTCTGTAGCCCTGGCTGTCCTAGATCTAACTCTACAGACCAGGCTGGCCTTCAACTCAAAGATCCAGTTGCCTCTGCCTCCTGAGTGCTGGGATTAAAGGTATGTGCCACCACTGCCTGGTTTGAAATTCGTAACTTGGATATCTGGCCTCAAACTCAATCCTCCTGCCTCAGCCACCTCCAGGGTTTGGAACACGTCTTCTCTCTCCAATTTACCTTCTCCCTGTTTCTTTCTCTTTCTCTAAGTTAAGGTGGCCCTCACCGGCCTGGAACTCAGTATATAGACACAAACCAGGCTGGCCTCAGATTCACAAAGACCTGAGTGCTGGGATTAAAGGTGCGAGCTGTGTGTGTCATGCTGCAGGTCTCTAAGTCGTGGGACAACTCGGAGGAGCTGCTTTCCCCATCCGTCACGTGGGTCCAGGGACCGAAGTCGGTTTGTTAGGGTTGGCAGCAGGCTCCCTCCTCCTGAGGGTCTCACTGACATAGCCCTTTATTGCCATCTGCCCCCTGGCAAGAGAGTTCTAGCAATTCCTGGGACTTCCTGGGCCTTGGAAGGGTGCTGGGACTGGGACAATGAGAGGCGGTGGTTGGTGGAGGTTTGCGGTGGCTGTCACAGATGCTAGGGCCACACTCACCGGCAGATGATCTTCTCGGTGCGGACAGCTCGGTTCCCTACCCCGAGTCGAAGCTTGCGATTGAGCTGCAGCGCGAACCACACATCAGAGCGCTCCGGGGTCAGGTCCCACGCTGTGTCCCCTTCCTTGTTCCGGAGCTCGGGGTTGGCTCCGCGAGACAGGAACAACCTGAGGAATGGCAGAAAGACCACGCCTGGGTCAGAAACTGGGCAGAGGGCATGGGTGCCAGGGGCTGGGGAAGCTGGGCTTACAGAACACAGTCGTGGTAGCTCTCCCTGGCAGCTATGTGCAGGGGCGTGTCCCCATGGTAGTTGACAGCATGGAGGTCACACCGGGCGTTCAGGAGGACCTCGGCAATGGCGGCGCTGCCCGTGAAGGAGGCCCAGTGTAAGCAGATGTTCTCCTCCTGTGGGAGCAAGGGGCGGAGACGGCGCTGCAGTCATCTGAATCCCTGCACCGTGGTCCCACAGCACCCGCCACCAGCCCTCTCAGCGCCCTAGAGTCCCTCACATTGTCAGTGAGGGTGACGTCGGCACCACGGGTCAGCAGCATCCGGATCACGTCAATGTGCTTGTGTTCTGCTGCCCAGATGATGGGCGTCCAGCCCCCACTGTCCTGAGGGAGGGGAGGAAGACAGGAATGAGGGCCCGGCCTTGCTGGCTAGAAGACATGAACTCAGGAGGGAGCACTTCCTTGGGGACAGCCAAAGGCAGGAGATGAGGTAGCGCAGAAGCGTGCTCTCCCACACATTCACAGGGACGCTCACTCAACACTTTCAGGGACAAAGGGGGAAACTCAGAGTTTCATGAGGCAAAGACAGGAGAAGGGAACCAATACAGACAATGGGAGGCAGTAGGAGGGGGTCAGCAGTCAGACAGAGGAGGAGG
>NW_004949185.1:1314882-1325275 GCF_000317375.1 Microtus ochrogaster
GTCAGATGGAGGAGGAGGGAGAGGGTCAGCAGTCAGAGGGAGGAGGAGGAGGGGTCAGCAGTCAGATGGAGGAGGAGGGAGAGGGTCAGCAGTCAGAGGGAGGAGGAGGAGGAAGGAGGGGTCAGCAGTCAGATGGAGGGCAGCCAGGCTGCTGACCTGCGCGTTGACGTCCACCTGCCCTGTGCTCAGCAGCAGGCTGACCATCTCCAAGTTCCCAATTTTGGCTGCATGGTGGAGACAGGTGGAGCCATCCTCTTCCTGAGGGAGACATGAGCCAGTGAGCCCTCGGGCGGGCACCCACACCAGTCTTCCCCCCACTGGCTGCCCTCCAGCCCTGCTACCTTGCTGTAGACGCAGCCCCCCAGCTGCACCATGTACCGCGCCACCTCCAGGTGGTTGTTCACCACGGCCTCCATCAGCGGGGTGCGCTGCTGCTTGTCCACGGCGTTGATGTTGGCTCCTGCCTGCAGAGAGGGCACGAGGGCTGGCACCAGGGAGGGGTACTGGGGAGGGGAAGATGGCTGGACAGGGCAGGGGGCACGATGACTCACCTGCAGCAGCACATGACAGATCTCCACGGACCCCTTCTGCGCAGCCGCATGCAGGGGCGTGCGCTTGCTCTGCTGGTCGCTCTGGAAGTTGGGGTCCAGGTTGTCAACTGCAGGGAGAGGAGACAATGGTAAGAGAAGGGGTGAGGCCGTGCTGCCTCCAGGAGACGAGGGTAAGTGAAGGGGTGAGGCGGTGCTGCCTCCAGGCAGGCTTCCAGGATCAGGACTGCCCCCGCACTGGAGGAGGCACTCAGCCTCCCTATGAAAAAGCCTACGGGAGCTATGCACACGACCACCCAACAGTGCGCCGCACCACGTGGCTTCCCGAGGACTCACGCAGCATGAGGATGACCTTCTGCAGTTCTCCCTGCTTCACCGACAGGTACAGCTGCCGCGGGTGGAAACGAAGCTTCTTCCGCCTGCCGGGGGGTGGTGGGGGAGAAGGTGGGCTGTTCAGACATGAGCGCCACCCGCAGCACCCGCTTCTCTGGCCCCGCGCTGACCGACACCCTGGAACAGCACCGACTCACCTCTCTGACTCCTGGATGACCAAGGCCTTCTCCAGGGCTTCCCGGCCCGGCCCTGGGGGCAGACCCACAGCTGAGAGGCAGCCCCCGTTAGGCAGGGTTAGCGAAGGCCCCGAGCTGTCGATGGTGTCGGTCAGGGGGTCACAGGGTGGGCGCCGGGGCTCTCCGTGCCCTCGCATTCGGGCACTGTGGGAGAAGGTTCTAAGTCTGGGGGCAGGGCAGACGGAATGGGAGACAGGGCAGGAGGGCGAGGGAGGGAGGCCAATACCTGGGTTGGGAGGTATCTGCTCGCCCTGGGGCATCCTGTGCCAGGGGCAGCGGGGCAGGAGCTGCAGTGCCGGCTGGAGGGGTTCCTCCATCGCCCCGGGGAATGGTCACCTCCTGGGCCTCTGAAGCATCCTCTCCACAGTGGGGGCAGAAGACCATCCCGTTGAGCTGGGACACACAGGCCTTATGGAAGCGGTGGGTTACTCGGAAGTCAGGGTGGCATTCCAGGAAGGTACCCTGGGGAACAGGGAGAAGGCAGTGAGTCTCTGAGCTCTCTCCCCATCAGGCCACCCGCCCACCCCAGTGGTCACTCACTGCTGTGCAGAAGTAGCCACAGCCTGGGCAGCAATGGTGCTTGACCATTCGGGCTCGATGGGCCTCACAGAGTACCATCAGGGCCACTCGGCTAGAGGGCCGCATAGTCTCACGCTTGAGGATGGCGGCGTTGCAACCCGACAGCTGCGGGGGAAGGAGGGAGAGGGCATTACAATGAGGCCAGGGCCAGAGCTGGCTCTCCTCACGCCTGCTACCCCCCAGCCAGCACCCCAGCCCACCTCTCCGTCCACACTTTCGGTGGCCATGCACTTGTGCCCCGCTCTCTCACTGATGCGGTCTATCTTGGGCGCCTCCATGCGGCAGCTGCAGAGGGGCAGCTCCTCGAACCCGCGCTCTGTCTCCAGGGAAGACGTGTCATTGGACACCCCTTGGACAGGAAGAAACGGAGGCGATGAAGGCCTGGCCCCTCACCCACCAGAAGGGTTCCCTCCTTCCCACCCAGCCGCCCCCTCACATTCTAGAACCCTAAAGCCTGGAATGGATACCCCAGCTCTGGAAGGATTTCCCTCCACCCCCGTGGGCACCCCTAGTGGCTCCCTGCCCCGGCAGTTGGCAATTAATTACCAGCGTGGTTGGGGGAGAGGGTCCCCTCGCTGGGCAGCTCCAGGGACCCCAGAGGGACCTCCATGTACTCACTGGGCCCTGAGGAGCCCACACCATTCACTCCTGACACAGAGACAGAGAGAGTGAGAGTGGGGGCTCATGGGACCTGGGCACGTACGCACATGCGGTGGACACGGTGAGCATGCATGAGCATCTGGAGGAGAGAAGAGCGGAGGAGCCCTCTCACCTCTTGGCTCCTTGGCCCTCGGAGGCTCTCGCTTCCGCCTTTTCCTCGACGGCTTCACCCAGGGGCTGTCTTTTCGCCATTTCTTCTTGGCCTTGCGCCGGCCACTAGAACCACTCTGTGGAAGAGGAAGACTTGGGAATCTACTCCAGCTCCCAACAGCTCTCTGCTCCTCCAGGGAGGCCAGTCTCCGCTCTCACCCTGTCTGACTGATTGCCTGACTCCTCGTCTTCCTCCTCTTCCTCCTCCTCCTCTTCCTCCTCCTCCTCCTCTTCTTCCTCTTCTTCTTCCTCCTCCTCCTCTTCACTCAATTGTTCAGCTAGAGCTTCAACTTCAGACTGAAAGAGAGAGAAACCAGGCTGGGAGAACAGCAAACTGCAGCTATCTCCGTGGAGAGCAAGACACAGGGAATCCTAAGTCCCCATCATCACCACCGCACGGCTGGGTAAGGTTGCTGGAGGTGGTGGATGTGGGCAGGAGGCAGATCGGGTTGGATAAAGACAGGTACTTAACACTTCACGGCAGTGAAAAGGGCCGGTTTTGTGAAACACACAAATAGACATGACTACCCACGGCGACAAAACTGCTATCTAAAAAGCTAACGAATTGTTCTCTAACAAAGGGGTCAGGCTGCCATCACCGGGAACCACAGGCCTATTGGCAATGTTTTCTTTTAGTTTCTTTGGAGACAGGGTCTCACTGGGTAGTCCTGGTCGCCCTGGACCTCAGAGATCCAACCACCGTTGCCTCTGGAGTATGTCAACATTTAAGAGTAAGAGAAATGACCAAACGCCCAATGACAAGTGATGGGAAAGAGCGCTGGCACCCACTTCCAAATTTTCTAGCCAAAAAAAAAAAAACCAAAAACAAAAAGAAAGAACAAAAGAACGCTCCAGACACAGCAGCATACACCTGTGGGACAAGCGCATGGGACAGAGTCAGGAAGACCAGAAGCTTGGGGGCTTAGCAGTGAAGAGCACTGTTGCTCTGGCTAAGGACCTGGGTTCAGTTCCAGCACCCAACCGGTGGCTCACAACAGTCTGTGACTCTAGTCCCAGGGCATCCAAAGCTCTTCCAACTTCAAGGGCATCAGTCATGCACACGGTACAACACACACACACATGCAGGGAAAATACTTGTATACATTAAAACAACAAAACCCCCAGAGGCACAGGATTATCCCTGGCTACTTAGCAAGTTTGAGTCCAGCCTGGGGTACGCGAGATTGCATCCTGAGACAAACAGCATTGAGGAACTTGAGGGAATCAGCGTCTAGAACTATGAACAGCTTAATCATTCACAAGCAGAAAGGCAGCTGGGCGGTGGTGGCGCAAGCCTTTAATCCCAGCACTCGGGAGGCAGAGGCAGGCGGATCTCTTTGAGTTCGAGACCAGGTCTACAGAGCTAGTTCCAGGACAGGCTCCAAAAACCACAGAGAAACCCTGTCTCGAAAAACCAAAAACAAACAAACAAACAAAAAAACACAAGCAGAAAGGCCAAAGGCATTCGGCCCCCACTGAGCCAGGTGAAGTCCTGTAAAACTTACTTACTTTCACCAGGTAATCGCTGAGAAAAACAGTTTTATAAGTGTCAACAAGCTCCTGTCATCCTAGCACTGGGGATAGGGTGGGGCCGCAGACAGGAGGAACTAAGTTCAAGGCCAGCCTAAGATACAAACTGAAACCTCAACTGCCCCCATGGGGGGGGGGGGCGGGGAAGCACCCCTTTAATCCCAGCACTCCAAGCAGAGGCAGAAAAAGACAGAAGGACCTCTGGTCATTTTGAGGCCAAATAAGGGTACATACTGGGACCCTGTCTCAAAATGAAAGACAAAACCGGTGATACAGTGTATAATACCAGTTATGCAGAAGGCTGAAGCAGGAGGATTACAACAAGTAAATTCAAGGCCAGTCCTGTTTGCCCTAGCAAAGAACCTGATATCCAATCACCTAAAAAGCAGCCTAGAGCTTGCTCACCCCATGAAGCCCCAAGTTGAATCCCAAATTTGGCAAAACTAAAACATAGGCCTGTTTAGAGCTGCCAAGAGGGGTCTCGTCTACACGAACGTGAGACTCTCTTGCCGAGTTGTGTGTACGAGGGGGGCAGCGGCTGTGTGCTGGGGTCCACTGCAGCTGGGCTCACCGCTCCCTTCCGTGTTCAGTGGAAAGTTTCCACAGCAAAGTGGCAAATAAATAAAAAACGAACACAAAACTCAGGAGGCAGAGGCAGGGGAATCTCGGAGTTCAGGGCCAGCCTGGTCTATACAAGTGAGTTCCAGGACAGCCAGGACTACACAGAGAAACTCGTCCTGAAAAACCAAAGAGCTAGAAAAAAAGTAAAAGAGGAAGCGGAGATACTTCAGAGGGTAAAGAGATTGCAGCTCCGGTGTCCGATCCGAGCTGGATCCCCAGACTTCAGAGAGAAAAGCCAAGTGCTCCCACCTTGGTGACATAGACCCCTAACTTCAACCTCAAACACTGGGGACATAAGTCTAAAACCGGAGACCCACATACTAAGAGAGATAAAATCCAGCTGGGTGTGGTGGCGCACGCCTTTAATCCCAACACCCAAGGAGGCAGAGGCAGACAGATCTCTGTGAGTTCAAGGGCAGCCTGGTCTACAGAGTTGAGTTCCAGGACAACCAGAGATACAGAGAAACCCTGCCCCTAAAAAAAACCAAAGGGGGAAAAAAGAGAGAGAGAAAAAAAATCCCCAGGGCCTACGTGGAGCAGAGAACCACGCCCCTCAGGATGTCCTCTTCCATCCCAACACTGAGGAGGCAGAGGCAGGCAGACTGCTAGAGCTGGACGTTAGCTGGGTTTCCAGGCCAGCAGGGGCTACATGGTGAGACCCTGTCAAACAAACAAAAGCAACCAAAATAAAAAAAGCACCACCAAAATGATCAATAAGTAAGCCGAAAGGAAACAAAAGAGCCTACACAGTACAGGGAGGTCGTGATGGACAGAGGGGTAGAGCTGGGATGGGGGGAGGGCGGGATGCGGGAAGGCGGAGGGAAGCTGGAGAGCCAGCCGGGCCAGCACACCTTGCTGTCTGAATCCACTCGCTCATCCACGGAGTAGGAGTCATAGTAGAGGCTGAAGTCGTCACCCACCACTGTCTCCCACTCCTCCAGCGGCCTGGGCTCTCCTTTCTCCAGGGTCACATCTCCTGAGCCCCGGGCAAAGTCCTCCGACTAAAGAAAGATGACAAAGTCTGAGGCTGCTGCCCTGCCCCCGGCGCCCACCCCCACCCCCAGGCCTTCCTCTCCAGCTTACCAGGCTGCCAGAGTTCAGCTTCCTCCTTTTGGCCACATCTGGAAGACAGAAAAGCAAGGACAGAACTCGTAACCCCTGGGACAGAATACTGCAAGCCACAGGGAGTGCGTACAGAGAGGTGTAGGGGTGACTAACCTGGGGTCACCTTCCCCAGAGAGTGCATGTCGTCACTCATGCGGAAATGTTGTACTTCAGGGGGCCGCTTCTCAGGGACGGGGGGCTGGAGCAGGAAGGACAACTTTCAGTCAGATTATTACTCACCCTTAAAAAGGAAACCTGGGGCAGGGCGGTGGTGGCGCACGCCTTTAATCCCAGCACTTGGGAGACAGAGGCAGCGGATCTCTGTGAGTTTGAGGCCAGCCTGGTCTACAAGAGCTAGTTCCAGGACAGGCTCCAAAGCTACAGAAAGACCCTGTCTCAAAAAAAAAAAAAAAAAAGGAAACCTGGGGGCCTGGTGTGGCGGTTCACGGTCGCACGGTTGCACCTTCAGCCCCAGCACTTTGGGAGGCAGAGGCACTCTGGGAATTCCAGGCCAACATGGCCTACCTAGCAAGTTCCAGGCCGGTCAGAGCCTCAAAAACAAGCAAAACACCAAACTACAACAAAAAGGAAAGAAATGTGGACACACACAGACTGGAGAAAACTTGAGGACACTATGCTAATGAAATAAGCGCAGTACACCACTCTGCCTCCAACGGCCTGGAGCTCAGGGGGAGTAGCCCCATGTGGCGGGCCTACCTCAACTATGCCACCTGAAGCCAGCCAGACTGTTCAGCAGCTAGTGGTGCCGACCGCCAAGCCTGGTGGACTGAATCCAATCCTTGAGACCCCAGATGGTGAGAAGGGAGAAATGACTCCCAAAGTTTCCTTTTAGCCGGGCGGTGGTGGCGCACGCCTTTAATCCCAGCACTCGGGAGGCAGAGGCAGGCGGATCTCTGTGAGTTCAAGATCAGCCTGGTCTACAGAGCTAGTTCCAGGACAGGCTCCAAAGTCACAGAGAAACCCTGTCTCGAAAAACCAAAAAAAAAGTTTCCTTTTTTTCTTTTTTTTTAAAGACAGGCGTCACATGTCACTGGGTAGCTGACCCTAGCTGCCCTGGACCTTATTGTGTGGATCAGATTGTCCCAAAGCTCACTGAGATCCTCCTGATTCTACCTCCCAAATGCTGGGCTTAAAAGTATGGATGACTGGGGGGCTGGAGAGATGGCTCAGTGGTTAAGAGCACTGGCTGCTCTTCCAGAGGTCCTGAGTTCAATTCCCAGCACCCACATGGTGGCTCACAACCAACCATCTGTAATGAGATCTGGCGCCCTTTTCTGCCTGCAGGCATAGCATACATGCAGACAGAACACTGTATACATAATAAATATTTAAAAAAAAAAGTATGTACGACCGCTGCCTGCTAAAATTATTAATGAAAAAAATCAGTAGGTTGATATAGGAAGAAAATGTGAACAGAAACCCAGAGGTCTCCAACGTGGAGCCAAAATATTATTTTTTTACTCATTTTCACGTTTCTGAGAGTTTCGGCGCTCCCTGTGTGCAGGAGCCTTTGAAGGCTAGAAGGCAGCATTCGAGCCCCTGAAGCTGAAGTTACAGGTGGCTGTGCGCTGCCAGGTGACGCTGGGATCTGAGCCAGAGTCCTGGGCAAGAACAGTTCTAGTGCTCAACCATTGGCAGCTCTCCAGCGGCAGAGCAACAACACCAAAAACAAAAAGAAATAAGTAAAGACGACACTGTGGCTCAGTGGGCAGGGGGGCTTGATGAGCAAACCCTACAGCTTCAGGCTGATTCCTGGGTCCCATGGAAAAGTCAAGAGACCAGGCTCCACAGAGATGCCCTCTGTCCCCCCCCCCATGCACATACGTGAAAGCTGTGTCTACACCCAAACACTTAAGGACTATTGACGTAGTACTCACGTTAACTAATCACCTACAGTGGACCTAAACTACAAGGAAGATGTAAGTCATATGCAAATATTGAGATCGACTTGGCCTCTTCCCTAACTGCGCTCATAATTTTATATGAGGGGCCCCCTAGCAAACACGGACTTCCCGTACCAGAGAAAAACAATGACACCCTGATGAGGTCATTGCTTTCTCAGAAACAGAAGACGGGGTGGGAGAGGTGGCTCAGGAGTTAAGCGCACTTGCTGTTCTTATGGAGGACCTGGGTTCAGTTCCTAGCAACCACATGCGGCTCACAACGGCTTCAGACTCCAGCTCCAGGGAATCCACTGCCCTCTTCTAGCCTCGGAGGGCACCAGGCACACAAAGCAGGTAAAATACCCACATACATAAAAATAACGTTTGCCAGGCGGTGGTGGAGCACGCCTTTAATCCCAGCACTCGGGAGGCAGAGGCACGCAGATCTCTGTGAGTTCGAGGCCAGCCTGGGCTAGAAGAGCTAGTTCCAGGACAGGAACCAAAAGCTACTGAGAAACCCTGTCTCGAAAATCCAAAAAAAAAAAAAAAAGTTTAAAAAAAATTACAACGAGCCGGGCGGTGGCAGCACACGCCTTTAATCCCAGCACTTGGGAGGCAGAGGCAGGTAGATCTCCCACAGAGAAACCCTGTCTTGAAAAACCAAAAAAAAAAAAAAAAAAAACAACGAAACACCTGGGTGGGGTGGTTGGGGACTAAACCTTGCAATCACAGCAAGTCCAGGTGGTCTTATGTTACCACCTCAAAGACAAAAATAAAATAAAATAATAAATAAAAGCAGGTTGGGGGCATACACCCACAGCCCGAGACTTGGGAAGCAGAGCAAGCTGGATATGTGAGTTAAAGGCCAGTTTGATCTCTACAGTAAGTGCAAGGCCAGCCAGGGCAATATAGTTGAGATCCTGTTATACTTTTACACTTAAATACACACACACACACACATAAATAAAAATACACACACACATATATAAATAAAAATAAACAACCACCTCCAACAACAACAAAACCTTCCAAAACAACAACAAAGCAAGACCCAACCTAGGGTACACAAACCACACCTAGACAGGAGGAGCCCTATAAACCTTGATAGTCCGATTCTGGGCTCTGGCCACTCCCACTGTCAGACGTGCGGCCTACCCAGGGGAGGGGTCCCAGTGAAAACTTCAGGCCCTGTAAGAGTGGTCTCAAAGACTGGGAAAAGCTCCCCAAGGACTTATCAGAGGTAGAAGGGAGGGAAGGCTGAGCCCGCAGAGTCGTTCTGGCAAGAGTAATTAGGACAATAACTATATAATTAACTCTGCATCTGTCAGTCTCCTCTCCGGCCGCCCCTCCCCCAAGAACACAAACTCCAGGAAGCCAGCAATTACTCCGGTCACAGATGAAGCCCGGCCCAACATCTGACACTTGGTAGCCTATTGGTAAATTCGAAAAAAAAAAATCTGAATACAGGAGGCCCAAGGCTAAATCCCGGAAGGAGACGAAAAAAAAAAAAAAAAACAAAAAAACCCAACAGCAAAAACAAAGCCCAAAAAAAGCCCATCCAGAGATTCCCCATTCTCTCCAACCAACCACCACAATCTCACCTGTCCGTTGCCAGGCTTGGACATGGTTTTCCGGGCTCGGTGCACTTTGGGCTGCCCCTCCTGGCCGGCGGTTGTTGCCGGAGGGGGTTCAGGCCCAGCAGCTGCAGTTCCCTGGGCCCCGGGCATGCTCAACAGCCTCATGGCCAAACTCTGGACCGAGGGGGGCGACTTTCCGGCCCCAGTCATTGACATTTTAGCCCGACTGGGACAGGCACCCCCCTTGCTGGGGGAAGAGGGAAATGACTTTGTGGCGTGGCCTAGAAGAGAGGCAGGCAGGCAGGGGGTGCAGGGTAAGCAAGCGGGCAGAGGTCCTTTTCCACCCCCCTCTCCCTCTCGCCCCAGCCGCTCACCCAGCAGGACTCGGCCCCCATCTCCCTCCAGGCTCTCGGGTTCATCCCCGATGAGTGGCGTGGCCCCCACTGGGGTGTCAACCCCCTCATCGCCGACGGTGACAGTGACAGAGGCCGGAGAGGGGGGGCCTGCAGGCTCCAGGGAGTCGGGGTCGGCCTTGGGAAGGGTCTCCTCGCTATGAGGGGTGTCCCCCAAAGAGCCATGCACTGTCGGGGTGGGGGGGAGAAAAGGAAAAGTTCAGGGCCTGAGGCTCCGGGATCCCGGGTTGGGGGTGGGGAGGGTGGCGGTCCGGCTGGGCCTGCTCCGGCCGCACTCACCTCTCTCGGACGTCCCTCTGGGCTCCTTCTCCAGCAGCAGCGCCCCCATCTCAGCGGGGGCCTCCCCCTGGGAGGGGAGACAAGGAACCGGAGGGCCCGTCAGCCCGGCAGGCAGCTGCGGGGCCCAGGACGCCTGGGCCCGGGGCAGCGAGAGCAGGCTCCGGGGCCTACCTCGCCCTCGGTGGGCGCCCCCCCGACCGCGGCCGCGGCCGCCCGTGGGGGTCGCACGCCCCCGCCCCCGGGCCCGCATCAGCCCCCTCCCTCTCGGCAGACCCCGCATCTCTGGGGCCGGCAGCAGAGGAGGGGGAGGGGGCGGGGCCTCCGCGCCCCGGCCCCGCCCCCTCCTCCCGGCTGCACGCGCCGCTCCCCCTTTGTCCCCCAGGCCGCGGGGACCCCGGCCACCAACCCCTGCAACGCCCGCTGCGCCCCAGCCCGGCGGACGGCCCCTCGCGCCCCTCG
>NW_004949185.1:1325375-1332249 GCF_000317375.1 Microtus ochrogaster
CGACTCGGCGCCCACTCCCCCCACCTCCCACCCCCTGGTCCCCTCATCAGCCCCCGGTGTTGGGCCCCCGGTCTGCTGCAAGTTCGGCTCGGGCCCCCCGGCCCCGTTGCACCCCCGGAGCATTGCACGAGTGCGCGCTTCCCCCGGGCGCGCGCGCGGGCATGCACCCGCCTCTCCCCCTCCCCTTCCGCACCTCGGCGGCCGCCGCCGCAGCAGCTCCCGCCGCCGCCGCCATCGCCGCTTGCGCGGGGGGCCGAGCCGGCGCGCGGCCGCCCCGGGTCACGTGGACAAGGAGGGAGGGCGACAAGACGCCTTAAAGGAGCCGCTGCGGGCCTTTTGGCCATTTTTGCCCCCCGGAGTGGCCTCGGAGGTCCAGAACTAGGGGCTGCAGGGCAGAGGGCCTTCATTCCTAGGCTCAGCTCTGCGGGGAAGAAGGGCGAGGCGCGTCTGGGCTGTGGCTTCCCTGTCCCCGCCCGGTTTTGCTAACACGTGAAGCTTGAGCTTCTCTCTGCAGCTGCTGCGTGAGTAGCTTTCTGGTTCTGAGCCACCCGACTGGAGGCTGCGCCTAGTGCACGAGAAGGGGCGACAGGCTCGTGGAAGGCACCCTTCCTTCTGGATCAGCGTCCTGAAAGGCGAGGGCCAAATGTCTTGTGTGTGTGCCAGGCGAGTTACGCCACGACGTGCACGAGATGCCAACTGAAGGCAGCGGCCTCAAGGGTGACTATGGTCTGTGGACAGTAACCATTTCTGCCAAACGCCTTGCAGCCGGGGATCATGGTCCAGCCGACAGTTTAGGAGAGAACGGTACACACATTAAAGTGCACGGCCCTGACAACACTAATCAGGGCAGCATCCCCTCAGGCATTACGTCCTAGCCAAAGTCTGAAAATACCTGTACGGCTTCACAGACATTACTGGACAGGCAGGTAGTTGTTATTGGGCCCGAGGCCAATTCAAAGTCTTATGGGAACTGTAGTTCTCTTTGGATAAGAACTTTTCAGAGCTTTCTGGGAATTGTAGTCTTCTAGGCATTCGAAGCTAAGTTTAGCCGATTTTTCAGCTTTCCTTAAAACACGAACTTTCTGCCACAGACAGACGTGTTCAGACACTGATGCCTGCCTGCCATCTCGGTGGGTACACTGGCACCTGTGGTTCATGCCTGGCACTGGTACCAAACCACACAGAGGTTATGCCCTCACTAGGTGTTAAGGCTGCCCAACTGGAGGAGGGTGTGTTCCTGACCAGAGGAGCTCACTGGCATGTCCCTACTCCCGGCTTGAGGCTGGTCTCCTTTTGGCACAGGGCTTGCAGTCGTTAGCTCTGGGAGAGGCTGTCTATGGTGGGTAGTCATACACATGCAGTTGCCAGAACATAAAGAAAAAAGTTTTGTTGTTTTTTATTTTATGGAAAAACAAAGAAAAACTAAAACCCCCGAACTCCAGAAAAAATCCTAAAAAATACGTTTTCTTAAAAAATACTGTATAAGTCTCTACTCCTCTCCCTCCCCCCATCAGCCTTCCTCCTGTCCTTTTTCCTAAGTGCCCTGCCCCCCGCCCCTCCACTAATCACTGTCCTTGCTATTGTACCCCCTCATCTCATTTCCTACCCAGGTTGCCCACCCTCTTCTCTTACCTGGCACATAGATTTTCTTTCATTTCCGGAGTCCCACTTCCCCAGCATGCAAGAACCGCCTCCCCGTCCTTTTCTGGGACTTCATACCTGTTTCCCCTACAACTCCCATCTCCCTGTGCTCTATTCTAATCAGGAGCAAGAAAAGTGCATCCTGCCAATCCCCCCACAATTCCCGCCCCCACCCCACCTCAAGAAACGCTAGAATCTTCCCCCTGGGCAGCTTTAGCCAGGAAAGAGCTGTTCTCCAAACTTTCCACCTTTGCTTTTTTTTCTCCCTCCATACTGTTCGTGTACCTCTACAAAAGAGAAATCTTTCTTTGGGACCCCAAATATTCCCTCAGCCTGTCAACCCTGTCTCCGGCTCCATCTGTTTCTTCTGCTCTTTGAGGCAAGGTCTTCTCTCCAATCCTCCTCTCGCCCCCCAATTCTCCCGGGCCCAGGCACCCCCAGCCTCCTGGCCCATCAGCGGATGAGGACGTTGATCTCGGCCACGCCAGCCTCCAGCACGTTCTCGGCTGTCGTTTTGCCATGTTGCTCCTTGAGATGCCGCCTGATGGCTGGCTTGTGGGCGAAGCGCACGTCACAGTAGGAGCATCGATAGGGCCGCGCTCCTGAGTGCAGGTTGAGGTGATCGTGCAGCGTGGACTTCTGCGTGAAGCACTTGCCGCAGATGCCACACGAGTGCGACTTGACGCCGCGGTGCACGTTCATGTGGCGGTTGAGGTTGCTGCTGTGGTTGAACTGCTTGCCGCACCGCGGGCACATGAAAATGAAATGTTGAGCACGCATGTGGAAGACCAGCTTCTCCACGCCCTGGAACACTTCCGGGCACTTGGTGCATTTGATGTTCTTTAAGGGGTTTCCACTTGAGAAGCCCCCGGGCAGGGGTCCCCGGCTGCTCCCTGCCCCCAGACTGCCCCCCGCCCCCCGGGCAGCCATGGCCACCGCTGCTGCTTCCACTAGGCCCGAGGTGGCCCCCACACTGGCCCGGCCTCCTGGGATCAACAACAGGCCTTCCCCTTCGGCGTCCTCTGACAGGCTATAGCAGGCCTTCACCACACCTTGCGGTGGGGCTACAGTGTTGGGGGCCACGCTACTCTGGGCCAGCTCCCCGAGGTGGCTGCTCACAGAGGCCCCGATGCCCAGACCCGCTGCTAGGCCTCCAGGGGGTTTGAGCCGGTGTGCCACTTCCAGGGCGGACTCCACCTTGACAATACAGATGTCAGAAACATCCTCATCCTCGTCCTCGTCCTCGTCTTCCGCCTTCAGCTCTAGGTCCTCATCCAGCGGAAACTCCAGCTTCACGGGTCTTAGGAGCGGAGGGGGTAGAGGAGGTGGGGGCGGGGGTTTCGGGGCTGGCTTTGGGGTCCTGGCTGGAGGGAGGAGGGACTTGGTGGCACTGACGGTGCTTACGAGACTAGCCTCGCTGACCCCATCCTCTTTGAGGCCTATTTTGGGCTCAATGAACTGGCTGAGGGCGTTCCGGCATTTCTCCACCACGTGCTCCATCTGCAGGTAGGAGGCAGCAGTCAGGTAGTTGACGATGTCCCTGACAGCGAACTCCAGGGCGCCCGTGTAGCAAGAGAGGAGCAGGTCAGCCACAATGCGTGCGCTGTGCATCAGCGAGACCTGCAGCTCCGAGCTGGGGTTCAGCAAGAACTGGTCCCGGAGGAACGGTGAGCAGGCGGCCAAGATGACCTTGTGGCCACGGAATTTGAGGCTGTCGGCCACGATGGTCACGTCGCAGAACCGCTCCTCCGCACGGAGCTGGTTCATGTTCCGCAACGTAGCGGCCTCGTGGCCAGGCAGCTGGAAACGCAAGACTTCCACCCCAGAGGCCATTGTGGCGGGAGTGGACTGCCCTGGGTGGGAAGGAAACCGGTCAGAGACAAAGGTCTCTGGCTGTCTGAAGCCAAGGCTCCAGACCCCTCATCCCCACCTCCCCAGGCTTGACGCGCCTCCCTCAGTTTCCCTAATTTCGAGGAGGCGCGGTCCCTTCGAGGAGGGAGGCGTGGTTCCCGGGGGCGGGGCAGCGGCGTCCACACCCCCCAGTCCCGCGGCCCGCGCGCCCATGGGAGAATGGAGAAAGGGGTGGGTGGGGGTAAGGAACCCGAGGATTGCCACTCTGGGGTGGCCCCCAGTTGTAGGCTCTCCTCACCGGCCTCGCCTCTAGCCCGGGCCGCGAGCTGCTGTGAGTCCCCCCTTTTCACGTCCTCCCGCCGCCCGGACAGGTCGTGCACGCCCCCCTCCCACGCGCAGATTCTCCGTGGCACGCCCCCCCCTCCAGACTCACGACCCTAGGTGCACGCGCCTCTCACCTGGCCCGGTTCCGCGTGCTGATTTTCCCCCCTGGTCCCCCACCCCCCCGGGGCCGGCGGCGCCCCCCACACTCGGGCAGGGCCTGGGCAGCGCGCAGGCGCGGGGGTGCACGGGGCGCGCGCGCGGGCCGGCTCCGCGTGGGCGGGAGGGGGAGGGGCGGGGGCAGCTCGTGCCGAGTGTTCCAAGGCCCCGCGCAGCGCAGCGTCCGCGAGTACTCGGGGAGGAGGAAGAGGGGAGGGAATTAAAGGAGCAGGATTCCCCCTCCCCGATCCCCCTTTCCTCCGCGGCACCCCCACGCGGTTAAAGGGCTGGACAGTCGTGCCTCCCCTTTGGCCAGGATTATTTGTCCGCCAGAGCGGAAATACGCTCCACACCCCCCTTCTTCCACGCTCCCCCTCCTCTCTGCCTTTGAGGCCCGCGGCCCATCTGCGCCTGCGTGCCAGGGCCCGCGCGCTCGGGCCCGCCCCCGGCTCCCGGAGCACCCTGCGCGCCCCCGCTCGCCCCGCCCGCTCCGCGCCCCCCCAGCGCGCGCGCTCCCCTGGAGCTGCGCAATCTGCGCGGCCACCTGCTCTTGAGCAAGGCGTCGCTGCCGCCCAGCTGTGCCGAATCGGCACCTCCCAGGGCCTCGGACCTGCTGGTGGCCTACGGATCCCTGGATCCGGCTGCCCACGGGTGCATCCTCCGCTGAATGTGGGCACAGTTCCTAGCTTCCAGACATTTCCAAGTCTTTTGAAGCTAGTGTCTGCCGTAGTCCTCCTGATCTAGAAGCTAATTTCGCTTTCCACACAGCCAGATGAACCAGCGATCCTTGCTTGCCCTGCTTCAGAACAGTTACTTAAACGCACACTCAACCTCCCTTCTGTTTCATCCATTCTAACTTCTTGCCAAGGCCAAGCTCTCTCTCGTGCTGTGGGAGACTGGTGCACTTCGCCTCCACTGTGTAATTAACCCTGGACTAATTCTGCAAATTACGCTGTTATTTATACTGGTGCCAGTGTGCCATCTTTACGGTTTCCCTGCACCCACCCCTTCCGATCCACAGCCTCTCCTCCAGAGAGGGGCTCCCCGACCTCCACTACCTCTCTTCTCTGCACCTGGCTTTCCTTGTCACTTCCAAACTCAGTTGCGTTCTCCACAACTTCAGTGTGAGTACGACTTTACGGATACCTGTCTTAAAAGCTAACCACCCCGTGAGGGCTGGGGCTTCTGTGCACCCCAAATACCCACAGTGGCTTTCCAAACTATCAAGGTCCCTCCAGGAAGACGCCCCTGCTTGTTTATTACACCCTCCCAGGAAACTTCTCCACTCTGAGGACGCTAAACTGCTTGAAACCTAAAGTGACCAGTATCTGCCCCCTTCCCAAGACTGTAACTTCTTGATTACAGGAATTACATTATGGAGTGTGTTTTGCAAATAAAAGTCAGGCAATAGGCCGGGCGATGGTGGCGCACGCCTTTAATCCCAGCACTCGGGAGGCAGAGGCAGGCGGATCTCTGTGAGTTCGAGACCAGCCTGGTCTACAGAGCTAGTTCCAGGACAGGCTCCAAAGCCACAGAGAAACCCTGTCTCGAAAAACCAAAAAAAAAAAAAAAAAAAAAAAAAAAAAAAAAAAAAAAAAAAAAAATTAGAAAAAGTCAGGCAATAAATGACTGTTGAAGTCATTCTCTGTCAGCTGGACCAGCATCCGCCCATACAAAGTTCATTCAGAGACTTAACTGAATACCCAAACCCAAGGGATGCTGTTTCCCGAGAAGGGTGGAGAGTAGTGAGCCGTGTGTTAGCCTCTGGTTTTCCTTTTAAATTTCTCCGGCTTTTGCGCCCTCATCCAACTCACTCTTTAGTCGGGTCGGGTGGATTTAAGGGACAGCGTCTGCTTTTGTGTATGGTACCCCTTGTTTAAGGCCATAGTCACTGTCTAGCGCACAAGAGAGCGCCTTCAGGCAAATTATTTAATTCTCTAAATCCTGGTGTCTCTCTTTGACCTAAAGGCCCTGAAGCTCACCAGGCTGGTAGAAGGTTCTAGGGAGCCCGACACACACTGGATACAATGGATCTAAGGCGACACCCTTTCTCTTTGCTGTCATGGGAAATAGACTGGGCAGATTTCTTTTTTTCTTTGTTTTTTGTTTTTTTCATGTTTGTTTCTCTGTGCAGCCCTGGCTGTCCTGAAACTCACTCTGTACCAGGCTGGCCTCAAACTCACAGATCCGCCTGCCTCTGCCTCCCAAGTACTGGGATTAAAGGCATGCACCACCACCACCTGGCAAGATGATGCTTTTAAAAGAATTTTAATTTAAAATTTTTGTTTTTCTATCTCATTTCTTTTTCTCCTTACCAAACTGGAGAGATGGCTCAGCTGTCAAGAGCACTTGTTCTTGCAGAGGCCCCTTGTGCAGTTCCCAGAACCCACATGGTGGCTCACAACCATTAGTAACTCCAGTTCCAGAGGCTCTAACACCCTCTTGTGACCTCTGCAGGCTTCAGGCACTCGCGTGTGGATGGAAACACACACACACACACAGAACATTCATACACGTAAAATAAATCTTTAAGATTAAAAAGGAAGAGTTCATATTTCACTGAACTGTAATTGCCTTGACGGGTTACCTAGTCTAGGGTTAGTAACCGTCTGGCAGTTCAGTTATTCCAGGGTCCCGGAGAGGCACTATCTGTAAGATAAATGGGCTAGGAGAGAAGAAGAAGGCCATGCTACATTTGTCAGAGCCTCGGTTTATTAGAGATGGGGTACAGCTTTATATATGGTAAGGAGTTGGGGGATGGTCACAGGGGTCTGAGCTCTTGCCACGTGGTTCACATTAGTCACGTAGCCAGGAGGTTACCTTCGGTCAGGTCACTGTAGGCCAAGAAGTCACAAGTTGCCACACCTAGTTCCCTAGATAGTTTGGAATGTGGGGTGGGTTC
>NW_004949185.1:1336171-1337968 GCF_000317375.1 Microtus ochrogaster
AAGTTGTTTAACCATACCATAAGGACACGTCTATAGGAGAACACGTGGGTCTTCTCCTTTTCTGGACTGAAGTATTAAGTGTTAAGTGTTTTTCTTTGGCTGACAAACCTCTCCACCAATGTAATAATCCAGATCAAACCAGATCAAACCAAATTAGAAAAGAGCCCAGGTTTAATGCCTGACAGCACTCCCGGGTGACCCCCTCCCCCCAGGGAAAACACGGAGAGGGAAACAGAGAACCACGAAAAACCAGAAGACCATGTGTTCATTCTCCGGTGGGGGGGGGAGGGGGACAGTTTAAATAGCCCATGGGAGTTATCTTGACCTGCCCTGGGGAGGAGTCACCATTTGCCTGGCTTTCTCGGAGGTGGAGTTTGGACTGAGGCAACTCCCAGGGGAGGGGGCTTATGCCAGGAGCTGGGGTAAAACCCCCAGCCAAACACTAAGTCGCTTAAGCTGCTCTTAAATCTGCAGTTCTCACGTCTCGGCCTCCTGAACGCTGGGTTCTAGGCGTGTGTCCCCATAGCTGCCTGACTCCTCCCTCTGGGTGCTAATTGTGTTCTCATTGTGTTTCCCACCGGCCCCAGGTGTGACACTGACGAACAGTTAACTAATGTGCCAAGCCATTCCTGTGCATCCTGGCCATCTTAAGCCAAAAATTCCCTCCACCGCGCTGCCCCACGGGGCCCCGAAGGAAAGCAAGCATGGATGTCTGTCCCCTCTTTCTGGAGACTACCTTCTCGGCCCTGGCAGGGGTGAAGCGGTGGGGGAGCAAGGACAGGAGCTCCAGAACAGTTTCTGGGGAGAGGGGAGGAGATGCAGTCCATGTTTGGGACGGTATGCCATTGAAAACATAGAGCAGATGCCGGGTCCCCCTCACCAAAGGGAAATCCAGAGCAGAGCTGGTGGTAAGGTAGGGTGTGGGGCAGCTGCAACATTTAACCTTTCCCAGCCGGTGCCTGGTCACCACCCTGTCACCACGTCCCTCTCCATGCAGAGAAGAGCCCCACCAGCCCTCAGCACGTGGGAGAACGTGATGTGGGAGAACGGATGTGGATGTGCAGATGGGCACTCTCCGGGCTTCGGCTGTTGTCTGACGTGGATGTGACTCCTCACAGCAGGTCAAGGACAGATTTGGGAGACCCAGGAGCCCCCTTCTCAGCTTCTTGTTTACCCCTTAAGAAGCCAGCACAGTGGACAATGTCAGAAGGTTCAGTGTGGAGCCTAGTGTCTGGGTTTACAAGTCAGCCCCTGGGGAGGGTGCAAAGCTTCCTCAAGGTGGCAGTAGTCTTAGCACTGGGAAGGTGGGCAGGAGGGTCAGGAATTCAAGGCCATACTCAACTATGCAGCAAATTTAAGACCAGCGCTAGAAAATGGGGGGCTGGAGAGAGGACTAGGCTGGTAAAATGCTTGCAAGTGTAGGACACCTAAGAATCCACGTTAAGAATAATCTCACTGCTGTCCGAAGCAGAGACGGAAGGTCCCTTGTGAGCCAGTCCGGTTTATTTGGCAAAGTTCTGGGCCAGTGAGAGACCACATCTCAAACAAAAGGTGGAAGGGGCCTGAGGAGTTACATTTACAATTGTCCTCTGATCTGCAGAGATACAAACACATGTGCACATGCTACACACACACACACGCACACACACACACGCACACACACATGCCACACACATACACACATTCACACATGCCACACACATACACACATTCACACATGCACACACACATGCATTCACACACATGCACACACATACACAACTCACACATGCACACACTCACACATGTACACACATG
>NW_004949185.1:1338617-1343162 GCF_000317375.1 Microtus ochrogaster
GGCCAGTTTCAGTTACTCAGCGAATTCTAAGTCAGTCTGGATTCTCAGAGGGGAAAAATATATCTAAATATATTGTATGAAGAAAGTGTTTTTTTTTCCCAGTAAAAAGGTATATCTCAAACTAGAAAATACTATTATTCTTTTGACTACCCAACCCCCAATTTTTTTTAACAAGTTGGGAATCTTATCTGCTGGATGTTCAAAAAAAAAAAAATCTTCTAAGCATTCTTCCCAACTTTGCAAGTAACTGCTTGGTTTTTTCTTTTTTTCAACCCTGTTTTCAGGGAAAGACCCATATGCCGTATTCCAAGAATCTCCCCATATGCCAAGAAGCTCTGAAAAGATTGGTTTCGATTCCTCAGAAACGGTCTTAGCAGAACCCACCCGACCAGGGAAGCAGATCCCTGGGGCCAACTTCAAAGGAAGTGAAGCAGCATAAATAAAATGTTTTGTGCAGGGTTTGTGGGTTTGTGTGCTTAACACGATCCACACAAGACTAGGTGTGCTTTAGTGTGTGTGAGTGTGTGTGTGTGGTGTGTGTGTGTGTGTGTGGTATGGTTTGTGTGTGGTGTATGTATGTGTGTGGTGTGGTATGTGTATGTGTGTGGTTTGTGTGTGTGTGGTTTGTGTGTGTGTGGTTTGTGTGCGTGGTTTGTGTGTATGTGGTGTATCTGTGTGTGTGTATGGTGTATATATGGTGTGTGTGTGTGTGTGTGTGTGTGTGTGTGTGTGTGTGTGTGTAGTAGGTGTGTACCCAGTTAGGAGCAATGTCCACAATCTATTGACTGTGATGTCCTGGAATGAAGGAGCAAGGCAAAGGTTCTGCCCCCAAAGCTGAACCCCTAATCTCTGTTGTGGCCTCTCCTTTCCTTTCTCTCCCCTTGACCATGCCCTCGCCACTCCCCGCCTTTTGATTCCCTGGCAGCCTGCTCAGCCAGCGGTGGTTTCGGGGAAGTCAGATGACCTTTTCTCTCCCCTGGCTCTCGGTTCTCCTGTCCCGACAGCATGGCCTCTCTGCTGACTCTTCTCTGCCTGCTGTGGCTGTGCCCAGGTAGGAGGCAGGGAACGAGGCTACTGGGGCCCTGTGGGCGTGGCAGGTGCTGCTGGGTCCAGAGACAGCCACTTCTCGCCCCTCTTTCATCCGGGCTGCTTTTCCTTTTCCACACCCACAGGCCTGGCTGCTGTCTCCTGTCCTCAGAATGTCAATATCTCCGGTGGCACTTTCACCCTCAGCCATGGCTGGGCCCCTGGGAGCCTCCTCACCTACTCCTGTCCGCTGGGCAGCTACCCAGTCCCAGCCTGGAGAAGATGCCAGAGCAACGGGCAGTGGCAGACCCCAAGATCGGGCACGCAGCAGTTCACCCAGCGATCCTCTCGGTTTGTTAGGGCAGTCTGCAAACGTGAGTCCGTCTAGGGTTCTTGGGGACTGGTGAGAGAGAGGGGGGCTTTCAAAATACCGAAAACATGGGTTGTTGAGACTCTCGTCTTTAATTTGAGCCCTCGGGAGGCAGAGGGAGGACGGGAGGCAGAGGCAGGTGGATCTCTGTGAGTCTGAGGCCAACCTGGTCTACATGGTGTGTTCTAGGCCAGCCAAGGTTGTAAAATGAGACCCTGTCTCCAAAAAACAAACAGTTCACCCAAACAAAGACCCCCTAGAAAACCACAGAAACCAACCAAACAAGCAAACCCAGAAAAAGCCCACTGTCTTTAGTAAGAACAAACTTTTTTGGGTAAAATCAACTGTAGGATTACTGGCCATTCTAAATGGATGCTGGGTGTCTTAGTCCTTGGTGAGAGACTGGGGGACCACAGACCTTGAGGGGGGCATTTATCAGTCAGTTAGAATGAACTGTTTTAAGTCGACAGTATTCAAACAACTGCCTAAAACTGCAATCTTATGTTTCAATCTATTTTTTGGGTTTTCTTTGGTGTTGCAGACGGTAATGAGGGATTTACTATGCTTGATCAGCATGCCTATTGAGTTAATTTCCCCAGCTGTTTTTTGATTAGTCAATTTTGTGTTGAGCCTGCCAACTCTGTCTGCTTTGGTTTCAAAGGTTAGCTTTGAACTCACTGAGGCTGAACTTAAGCTCTTGCTTCCCGAGCCCACCTCTCCATTCTGGCTGGACAAGCGTGAGCCACCATGTTTAGCTTTGGGGGTTTTTTGAGACAGAATGATGTCACTCTGTAGCCCAGGCTGGACCCAACCTTGAAGTAATTGATTTACCAGCCTCTGCCTTCCGAGTGCTGGCATTATAGGTATGCACCCCCAACTTTCTGATTTTTTGGGGTGGTGGTGGTTCTGAGACATGGTTTCTCCATGTAGGTAGCCTCGAACTCAGAACTCAGAGATTTACCTGCCTCTGCCTCAAACTCACCATATACAGCCTAGCGGGACCTGAGCTTCAGTGGCCCAAGTCCTGAGATTTATGGGCTGCACCGCCCCAAATTCTTCCCATGTTTTCAGGACAGTTGCCAGTCTCGGGTTCTAACAGAAGACCCCTCCCCAACACCTAGCTTCCAGCTCTTGTCTCTCTCTCCAGCGGTTCGCTGTCCAGCGCCAACTTCCTTTGAGAATGGCATATACACCCCTCGGCTGGGGTCCCACCCTGTGGGTGGCAACCTGAGCTTCCAGTGTGAGGATGGCTTCACATTGCGGGGCTCGCCTGTGCGGTACTGTCGCCCCAATGGCATGTGGGATGGAGAGACAGCTGTATGTGATGACGGGGGTAAGCACTCTCACTGTCGGACTACGTGGGGGTGGGGTGGAGTCGGGTGGGGCTGCAGCCTCAGAAGCTTTGTATTAAAAGGATGCAATTGGTGTGTGAGACTGGGGATGGGATCCAGGATTTCGGGAATGCCAGGCAAGCCCTCTACCAGAGAGCTATACTCCAAACTCCATAGTAGGAAAATTTAAAAATATGTATTTACTCAGCGGCATATGCCTTTAATCCAAGCACTCTGGAGGCAGAGGCAGGTGGATCTCTGAGTTTGAGACCAGCCTGGTCTACATAGAGCCTCCATTACGCACGGTTATTAGCCACCATGTGGTTGCTGGGTATTGAACTCACATCCTCTGGAAGAGCAGCCAGTGCTCTTAACCACTGAGCCATCCATCCCTCCAGCCCCCATCACATTTTCCTTTGTTCAGTACTTTAATTTTGAGAATTATGAATGTTGTCACGAGAGTCCATGCTTCTCTCTTTTTAAAATTGTACAGTATTCCGTTATATGACTGTATTGTAAAGTATATTTCATGCCCTGTTGAGTGTTTGAGTGGTGTCTGGTTGGGGCTGCGGAGAGTGAGGTTTGGGAGCTGTCTCTCACGGACTTCATCCTCTGGAGTGATAAGCTGGCAGACTCAGCTTTATGCAGGGTTCCCGCAGTGGACACTCCAGCTGTTTAAACAGAGTTCTGGTTGTTCCACACCCTCTCAGAGTCTCCTCTAGGTGGAGGGCCAGGCCTGGAGGGCTCCAGGGGCGGCTGAGGGCTAGGTAAGGTCTCCACCACACTCTAGTCTGAAGCTTCTGGTGTTTAAAGGAGGACATGGCATGAAGGACGAGGGCGGTGAGCTGCAGACATCGCCAGACCCTTACCTGTTGTTCTCTTGCAGCTAGCCACTGCCCCAACCCGGGCATCTCAGTGGGTACAGTGCGGACAGGCTCACGCTTTGACCTTGGGGACAAGGTCAGATACCACTGTTCCTCCTTAAATCTGGTGCTGACTGGCTCTGCGGAGCGGGAGTGTCAGAGCGACGGGGTGTGGAGCGGGACGGAACCAATCTGCCGGCGTGAGTACCCTCCGTGTTCTCCGGTGTTCTCCTGGGACCCCACACCCAGGTCTGGTCCTGGCTGACCTCCTGTGGCTCTTCCCACAGAGCCGTACTCTTACGACTTCCCCGAGGATGTGGTCTCTGCCCTAGGCACCTCCTTCACCAGCCTGCTTGGAGCCACCAATCCCATCCAGAAGAGGACAGGTGAGTGAATACTGGAGAGGGGACCTGGATGGAGCAGGAGAGGGGCAGTTTACATGGATGCTGGGAGCTGAGTGACCCTGTTGTCTCACAGGGTAGAGGTGGGCATCTGAACCAGGGTCGGGTAGTGCTGGGCGACTGAGCCAGGGGTGGGGTGGGCGACTGAGCCCAGGGTGGGTGGGCATCTAAATGCTTTGTTTCCGTTTTATTTAGAAAATCTGGGCCGTAGAATCCAAATCCAGCGCTCGGGACACCTGAACCTTTATTTACTGCTTGATGCTTCTCAGAGTGTGTCCAAAGAAGACTTTGAGATATTCAAGGAGAGTGCCTCCCTCATGGTGGACAGGGTGAGGAACCCAGACCTGTGGGTAGTCCTTCCTTCCCAGCCCTGCTGGCGCTCAGAGTCCCAGAACCATGAGTTCAGTGTATATGATCATATCTTTATTCCATAAATGTGTTGGGGCGCCTACTATGTCTGAGGCACGGGGCTGGGTGCCCGGAGGCACCACACAGGAGCAAAGCACAGCTCTGGGTGCCCGGAGGCACCACACAGGAGCAAAGCACAGCTCTGG
>NW_004949185.1:1343287-1346813 GCF_000317375.1 Microtus ochrogaster
CTGGGTGCCCGGAGGCACCACACAGGAGCAAAGCACAGCTCTGGGTGCCCGGAGGCACCACACAGGAGCAAAGCACAGCTCTGGCGTTTCAGGGATCCATCATCCACAGCTGCGGTCTCCAGAGAGATAACCTACGGGGCACTTCTGTTAAATGATCATTATTTTTATTGTCAATACATTTACTTCCTTCCTTCCTTCCTTCCTTCCTTCCTTCCTTCCTTCCTTCCTTCCTTCCCCTCTTTCTTTCGTTTCTCGAGACAGGGTTTCTCTGTGTAGCTGCCGTGGCTGTGAGATCCTCCTGCCTCTACTTCCCAAGAACTGGAATTAAAGGTGTGTGCCACCACTGCCTGATTAAACCAATAATTTCAAAAATTGAAGTCACATTTATACTATTAAGCCAATAATTTCTTTTTTAAAAAAATTGTTTTTATTCAGCTATATATTTTTCTCTACTCCCCTCCCTACCTCTCTCTCCCCTTCTCCCCTCTCCCATGATCTCCATGGTCCCAATTTACTCAGGAGATCTTGTCTTTTTCTACTTCCCATGAAGATTAGATCCATGTATGTCTCTTAGGGTTCTCATTGTTGTCTAGGTTCTCTGGGATTGTGATTTGTAGGGTGGCTTTCTTTGCTTAATATCTAAAAGCCACTTATGAATGAGTACATGTGATAATTGTCTTTCTGGGTCTGGGTTACCTCACTCAATGTGATGTTTTCTAGATCCATCCATTTGTCTGCAAATTTCAAGATGTCATTATTTTTTTTCTGCTGTGTAGTACTCCATTGTGTAAATGTACAACTTTTTCCTTATCCATTCTTTGGTTGAGGGGCATTTAGGTTGTTTCCAGGTTCTGGCTATGACAAACAATGCTGCTATGAACATAGCTGAGCACTTGTCTCTGTGGCACGATTGAGCATCCTTCAGATATATACCCAAAAGTGGTAGTACTGGGTCTTGAGGAAGGTTGTTTCCTAATTTTCTGAGAAATTGTCACACTGACATCCAAAGGGGCTGGACCAGTTTGCACTCCCACCAGCAATGCAGAAGTGTTCCCTTTATCCCACAACCTCTCCAGCATAAGTTGTCATCAGTGTTTTTTGTTTTTTGAGACAGGGTTTCTCTGTAGCTTTAATGCCTGTCCTGGAACTAGCTCTTATAGACCAGGCTGGCCTCGAAACTCACGGAGATCCGCCTGCCTCTGCCTCCTGAGTGCTGGGATTAAAGGTGTGCGCCACCACTGCTCGACTCAGTGTTTTTGATCTTGGCCATTCTTACAGGTGTAAGATGGAATCTCTGAATTGTTTTGATTTGCATTTCTCTGATGGCTAAGGATGTTGAACATTTCCTTAGTGTCTTTCAGCCATTTTAGATTCCTCTGTTGAGAGTTCTCTGTTTAGGTGTGTACCCTATTTTTTAATTGGATTATTTATTCTTTTAATGAACAATTTCTTGAGTTCTTTGTATATTTTGGAGATCAGCCCTATGTCCGATGTGGGATTTGTGAAGATCTTTTCCCATTCTGTAGGCTGTCATTTTGTCTTGTTGACCGCGTCCTTTGCTTTACAGAAGCTTTTCAGTTTCAGTGTGTGTGCTGCTGGGGTTCTATTTAGGAAGTGGTCTCCTGTGCCAGTGAGTTCAAGTGTACTTCCCACTTTCTCTTCTAAAGGGTCAGTGTGGCTGGCTTTATGTTGAGGTCTTTGATCCATTTGGACTTGAGTTTTGTGCATGGTGATAGATATGGATCTATTTTCATTCTTCTACATGTTGATACCCAGTTATGCCAGTATCATTTGTTAAATATGCTTTCTTTTTTCCATTTGATTTTTTTTTTGCTTCTTTCTTTGTCAAGAATCAGGTGTTAATAGTGTGTGGATTAATATCCAGTTTTCCATTTGGTTTTATTGGTCTTCTTGTCTGTTTTTATGCTAATATCAGGTTGTTTTCAGTACTATATAAGCCAATAATTTCATACCCCAAGACAGATATGGTAGAGACGGGATATTAGGAGCTCAAAGCCAGCCTCAGACAGCATGGGACCAACAAAAGACTAGGAAAATAGCACCTGTTGCACAAACCTCATTTCAGATCTCTGAATCCGAATAGAAAAAATTTAGAAGTCAGATGCCATAGACGTGTTTGGAATCCCAGGGATGGAGAGGACGGGCAGGACTGCTGGACACTGGTAGCTTCCCTGGAGTTCTCAGCACAGAGCAGACAGACTTGCCAGAGACTGACTCCAACAAGATGTGTATGCGTGCGCACGTGCACACACACACACACACACACACACATGAACGTACGCATGTACGCGCGTGTGCACACACATATACACACACGAGGAGGGCAGCACCAACAAGAACTATGTCCTGGAACACACTATGTAGACCAGGCTGGCTTCAGACTCACAGAGATCAGCCTGTCTCTCCCCACCATACCTGACCCAATACTTTTGTTTGTTTGTTTTTTGAGACAGGGTTTCTCTGTAGCTTTAGTGCCTGTCCTAGCATTTGCTCTGTAGACCAGGCTGACCTCAAGTTCACAAAGATCTACCTCCTGCCTCTGCCTCTGCCTCTGCCTCTCGAGTGCTGGGATTAAGTGTGTGTGTGTCGCCTGGCTGACCTTGAATTTTGATCCTTTTGCCTTGCCGTGGATTTGTCTCTATTCCCAGCTCCATCTTATTTTATTTTTATTATTTTTAATTTTTATTCATGTGTGTGTGTATTTGTGGCTGGGTGAGTGAATGCCACGTGTGTGTATGTGTTCATGTGCGTGCGTGCGTGCGTGCGTGCGCGCGCGTGTGTGTGTGCACGTACGCACGTCCTGGGAGGACAGACACAGGCACTGGATACCTTAGAGCTGAAATTACAGACATTTGTTAAATTACAGGCATCTGTGAGCCATCCAGTCGTGTTCTGGGATTGGAACTTAGGGAGAACAGCAAATGCTCTTATCCCTGACCCCAGCTGCATTTAAACAGGATTTGTGTGTGTTCTGAAGACTGTTTTAGACCATCAAATGAGTAACTCCGGTCCACCCTACACTCTCTTCAGTGGTATGGTTCAGGCGGAAGCAGCACAGCTCAATTTAACTGTGAGATGGGCATGCTCGTCACGGACCACCACTGGGCTGATGTGTGGGTGAAATTAGGAGGGGTCTTCCAGGAGCACATACTTGGTGTGCGCCGTCCCCTGAGTTTCTCACCAAAGGTCTCGCCGGTCAGCTGAGCGCAGGCTCTTGGTGTCTCTGGGACCTGCTCTTGCCTGGTTTCGCCACACCTGCCCCATACCACTTCTCCCCTGCCCTCTACAGATCTTCAGCTTTGAGATCAAGGTCAGCGTTGCTATCATCACCTTTGCTTCCGAGCCCAAGACCATCATGTCCATCCTGAGTGAGAAATCCCAGGATGGGGTGGAGGTGATCAGCAGTCTGGACAAAGTCTGCTATAAAGGTTTGGTCGTCATCTGCAGGGGGAGGTCATCTGGTCGGGAGGTCATCTGCAGGGGGAGGTTATCTGCAGGGGGAGGT
>NW_004949185.1:1347713-1354570 GCF_000317375.1 Microtus ochrogaster
TTGTTCTGTAGACCAGGCTGGCCTCAAACTCACAGAGATCCTCCTGCCTCTGCCTTCTGAGTGCTGGGATTACAGATTTGCACCATCACATCTGATTCTGCAGTGAACATTCTAAGGTGGATATACAAGATATCCAAGCTTATCAGACACACTGACTCCTTGCATTTCTGGCTCTCTCACACACAGAGACGCCCCAGTCCCAGTCAGGTAGAGGGTTTTTGTCGTTTTTGTTTTCAAGAGATTTTTTTTTTTTCTGGCACATTCCAGATCATGAAAACGCCTCTGGGACTAACATTTTCAAGGCTCTGAACAGCGTCTATCTCATGATGAATAACATGATCGCCCGCTTCAGCCTGGCGACCTCTGCCTGGCATGAGATCCGCCACGCCATTATCCTGCTGACAGACGGTGGGTATCTCCCTCGCTGCTGGAGGTCGGCAACAGTGGGCAGCGTCAGGACAGGCTCTTAGGTCTTGTGTTCTGGTTGTCTTTCTGCCACTGGGGGACTCATGTGGTCTTTTTGTTTGTTTAGCTTTGAGACAGGGTTTCTCTGGGTAGCCCTAGCTGGTCTGGAACTCACTATGTAGACCACACCAGCCTCAAACTCACAGAGATCCACCTGCCTCTGTCTTGTCTTCCAAGTTCTGGGATGAAAGATGTACACACCCATGCCTTACTTACTTTATTTTATTTTGTTTAAGACTCTGGCTCTTACTCTGTAGCCCAGGCTGACCTCGAACTCCTGGTCTTCTTGCTTCAGCCTGCAAGAGTGGCTGGAATTACAAGTATGTGCCACAACAGCCAGCCCATAAACACACACACACATTTTCATTATCCACTCACCTGTTGGTGGGTGACAAGGCTGATTCCAGTTGTCTGCTCTAGTGAATTAGGCAGCAACAGTCATGAGGGCGCAGAAATCCCTCCCGAAGGGTGTGCAGTTCTCCGGGTACACATGCCCGGGAGTGAAACAGCTGGCGAAGGGTGTGCAGTTCTCCGGGTACACATGCCCGGGAGTGAAACAGCTGGCGAAGGGTGTGCAGTTCTCCGGGTACACATGCCCGGGAGTGAAACAGCTGGGGCATGCGGTAGCTCTGTTCTGAATGTTTCTGAGAAATGTCCGGCATGATCTCCACACCACTGTACGTAACTTTGCATCTTGGCTGGCAGTGAGAGGGCTCCTTCCTTTCTACATCCTTTCCAGACTGATTGTGAGGTTGGCTGGTGTCAGCTGTTCAGACTGGGGTGAAATGGTTGTCTCAATGTAGTTTTAATTTGCATTTCCTTGATGAGTAAGGGCACCAAACACGTTTAAAAATAGTTATGGGCCTTTGTGTTTCTATTTTTGAAAACTGTCTATTCAGTTCTTTTGCCCATTTATTGATTGGGAGTTTTATTTATTTATTTATTTATTTTTGGTTTTTTGAGACAGGGTTTGCTCTGTAGCTTTGGAGCTTGTCCTGGAACTAGCTCTTGTAGACCAGGCTGGCCTGGAACTCACAGAGATCCACCTGCCTCTGCCTCCTGAGTGCTGGAATTAAAGGCCTGCGCCACCACCGCCAGGTGGGAGTTTTATTTTCTTAGCACCCAGTTTCTCCAATTCTTTCTAAAACCTGCAAGTTAGCTCTTTGTCTGCAGTTCCTTTGGTAGAGGCTGCCCCCACTCGGGTTCTGTTCTCTGCTGTTTGCTTTACAGAAACGGTTTGTCTTCATGTGTTTTCTTGGTTTCACCTGCGTGTATTATGTATGTATGTATGTATGTGCATTATATGTGAGGCTAGAGCCCTTGGAGGTCAGAATAGGGCATCGGATCCCCTGGGAATGGAGTTCTAGATAGTTGTGAGCCACCATGTAGGTGCTGGGAACTGAACACAGGTCCTCTGGAAGAGCAACAAGTAGTCTTACCCACCAAGCCATCTCTCCAGCCCCAAACGGTGTGTTTTAAAATGGCTGAATGTTCCCCGTGTTCCCAGAGCTGTGAGAAATTCTGCATTCAATCCAGATGGAGGATTCTCTCCCTTCTCTGTCTAGGAAAGTCCAACATGGGTGGCTCTCCCAAGCCAGCAGTTGATAACATCAGAAGTATCCTGGACATCGGTCAGAACAGGAACGACTATCTGGGTAAGGCTCTGCCCCATCCAAGCTCCTCTGCCGGGGGTTCCAGTGTGAATCAGCACTGGCTCTGAGCCATAAGGGTTTCCAGGTAGTTCTGTGTGGCAGTGGCTGAGTATCACATGGAGGACCTGGGTACCAAACTGGCTATGGTCCCTACTCCAGTTCCGTCTCCAGAGGGCTGGGCTGTGGGCTGCTGCTTCTTCTGTCCTGAGTGGTGCTGTCGGCACCGGAGCATCTTCTGTGGGTGGGAAGGGGAAGAAGGTGCCGATGAAAGTGTGGTCTGGTGCAGAGAACTGGTGCTCAGTATTGTCCGCCGCCATGCCATTACCATCTCATGTTTCAGGAAACTTTGCAGGAAGAAGGGCCTGGGTTCCCCGTAGGGACTGTCCCCTCCCATGTCCCTTCAGCAGGAGACACTTAGGTGAGGCGTTGGCAGGCTGCTAAGGAACAAATGACTTCTCAGGTTCAGGGTGACCACAAAGTACTGATCTATGACAGAAAACAATTGCATTTTTTTTTGGGGGGGGGGACAGGGTCTTGCTATGTAGAGGCCTGGTGGCTGCAGGTGTCCTTGGCTTGTAGCCACAAGACCCCAACCTCCAACTCTGTCTTCACCGCGTTTTCTGTCCTGTTTTCACAGTGTCCAGCGAGCTATGTTTGGGTTCAAATTTCCTATGTATTTATTATCTTGTGCCTACCAAGCAAGTACTCTGCCACTGAACTATTCCCCAGCCCTCTGTCTACTCCTATTATGAATATATTTATCTCTGTCTCTGTAGATGTGTGTGTCTGTGTGAATGGATGCCACATGCGTGTGCATGCCCTTGCTGCCCCTGGAGATGGAGCTACAGGCCATGGGTGCTGGGAACACACTCAGGCCTTCCGGAAGAGCAGCAAGCACTCTTGACGGCTGAGCCATCACTCCGGCCCTCTTTTGTTTTATTTTTGGGACAAGCCTGGGCTGGCCTCTAACTCACTAAGTAACTAAGGCTGGCTTTGAACTCCTGATCTTCCTGCTTCCACCTCCTGAGTGCTGGTAATACCAGGCCTGTTTCCCCAGTGGTGGTACACACCTTTGATCCCAGCACTTGAGAGGCAGAGGCAGGAGGATCTATGAGTTTGAGGCCAGCCTGGTCTACAGAGCGAGTTCCGGGACAGCCAGGGCTACACAGAGAAACCCTGTCTCAACACCCGCACCCCCCCAAAAGAAAACCTTGTTTGTACTGCAGGTCACATTCACAATAGAACCTGAACACATTCTTCTAGGAGACACAGTTCTACCTCCTGTAGGCAATACACAGGGTAAACAAGGCAGTCGTTCAGCCTGCGAGTGATAGGTACCCAGTGCCACGAAGCGAAGCCGAGTGGGTAGGGCGTGCCAGGGTCTGGGGCATCGCACACTTAGAAGACCTCGCTGAAGAGCTGTGTGGACGGCTGGGGCAGAGGCCTGAGCAGGGTTGGGGTCCAGGGATGGCGGCAGGAGGAGAGGAAGACAGGCGGGGATGGAGGAGGCAGAGTCCGTCTAATTCAGGTCTTTGTTGGCTCGGGGAGTTCAGGTACCCGCCTCACGTCTTGGGTGGGCTCTCGGCCACAGGCTCTTCTGATTTCCCTCCTTCCCCTCAGACATCTATGCTATCGGGGTGGGCAACCTGGACGTGGACTGGAAAGAACTGAACGAGCTGGCATCCAAGAAGGATGGTGAGAGGCATGCCTTCATCCTGCAGGACGCAAAGGCCGTGCAGCAGGTCTTTGAGCACATGCTGGGTGCGTGGCCGCAGAGAGCGGAGTGGGGAATCAGCTGGGGGCTCGGGGTGCCAGCCTGGACCCGTACCCATCACCCACCTCCTTCCCCGCCTTCGCCCACAGATGTCTCCAAGCTGACGGATACCATCTGTGGGGTCGGGAACATGTCTGCCAATGCCTCTGACCAAGAGAGGACACCTTGGCATGTCACCTTTAAGGTATCGGGAAGGAGGGGCAGGGCTTGGATCCCAGAGGTGAAAACAGCCAGAAACAGCCAACCCAGACTGTTGTCTATTCCCTGTAGCCCAAGAGCAAGGAGACTTGCCGGGGGTCCCTCATCTCTGACCAGTGGGTGCTGACAGCAGCTCACTGCTTCCATGATACCCAGATGGAGGACCAGCACCTGTGGAGGGTCACTGTGGGTAAGTCAGGGGCTGCAGCCGGCCCGTCACCACCGGTTCAGGTCAGCCTTCGGTCTCTTCTGGTCCACCCTAATCCACCGCTGTCCCTAGGGGATCCCACCTCTCCTTACGGCAAAGAATTCCTCGTGGAGAAGGCGCTGATTGCCCCAGGGTTTGACGTCCACGCAAAGCAGAGCCAGGGCATCTCTGAGTTCTACGCTGATGATATTGCCCTGCTGAAGCTGACCCAGAAAGTGAAAATGTCCACCCATGCCAGGTGCCTGAGCCCGGGTTGGGAGGGCAGCCTACAGAGGACAGCGTTCTGGAAAGTACCAGAGGAGATACTGAGGGCGGGCCCGTGTGACGGTCACCTTTCTCCCCAGGCCCATCTGTCTTCCTTGCACTGTGGAGGCCAATATGGCTCTTCGGAGATCCCAAGGGGGCACCTGCAGAGAGCATGGTGAGCTGGGGACAGAGCTTGGCTATGCTGGCAGGGTGGATGCAGGGGCTCTGGGTAAGGAAGCCTGTGCTGACACTGCCTTCTCCCCGCTGGCAGAGACTGAACTTCTGCAGCAGCAGAAGGTTCCTGCACATTTTGTGGCTTTGAATGGGAACAAACTGAACATCAACCTCAGGACAGGACCAGAGGTGAGAGCTCAGAAGGGATCCTGCGGGGGGGTGGAGCTCCAGAATGTCCTGCCTGGAGTCTCCCCTTCTCCAGGGCCTTGCTGGTCTGCTTAATGTCTCCTGGCATTCTTCCCTCCTACTCCCCACATTGCAGCGGACAAACTGTATCAAGGCCGTCTCCGAAAACAAAAACGCCTTCCCCAGCTTGACAGATGTCAGTGAGGTGGTGACAGACCAGTTCCTGTGCAGTGGGATGGAGCAGGATGACAGTCCCTGCAAAGGTGAGAAAGCCGTCCCTGCACTCCCAGGGAGATGTTACCGTGACATCTGCCCTGGGTGACGCTGTCTCTTGTCCCTTCTTTCCCTGCAGGAGAATCTGGGGGCGCGGTTTTCCTTGAGCGGAGATACAGATTTTTCCAGGTGGGAAGTGGGGCTTGGAGGGGGCTGGCTGCCAGGCAGGGTGTGAGTCCTTCTTGTAGGGCCAGGTGGGAGCCCTTTGAGGAACAGAAGGGTTGAGTCTTGGAGTAGGGCTGGCACTGTCCAACCCCGTGTCTCTTCCTCCAGGTGGGCCTGGTGAGCTGGGGTCTTTACGACCCTTGTCAAGGTTCCTCCAACAAAAACTTGCGCAGGAAGCCCCCCCAGGGTGTGAAGCCCAGAGACTTCCACATCAATCTCTTCCGCCTGCAGCCCTGGCTGCGTCAGCACCTGGATGGAGTCCTCAACTTTTTGCCTCTTTAACATGGTCCCTGAGTCCTTTACTGTTCTGACCCCTTCTGCCATGACCTCTGAGTGTCCTCACTCCTGGGTACATAAACCCTGGGCCCCAGGAACCCAGAGATAGTGGCAAAAGGCGGGGAATCCCCAGGGTTGTACTGGGACCTCTGTCCGGCGGCCTTGCCCTGCCTGTGTGCAAACCTTCCTCAGAGTGCATGGATTGCGCTTCTCACTCTCACGCGGAATTTCCCAGTTATGAAATTAATAAAAACAGTGATTTCCACATCGGCCTGTCGTATGTCTTGGGGGTGGGGAGGCCAGGGAGGTTCCAGGAAGGTCAGAGACCCTGCTGTACAAACAGCGGCTGGACTCTGCCCCATCACAGTCCATGGGAAGCTGGCCTCTAAGGGGGTGGTCTGGGCCTGCTGGGAGGGTCTGGGGGCTAAGGGGGCCCTCAGCAAAGGAAGTCCTGGCACTTGGTCAATAAAGAAATGGGGCTGGGATAGTTTCTGTTTCCTCAGTTGGCGGCTCAGCAGGGGCCCTCCTTCTTGAAAGTTCCAGGAAAGCAATGTCTGTGTGGGCAGGCTGGCCAAAAGCAGGTGCCAGAGCAGATTGCATAAAAGGGCCAGTGGGAATGGGTGTAGCCAGGCCCAGCGCTGCAGTTTCAGTTTGGACAGCGAGCCAAGTTGACACCCGGAGTGAACTGGAGAGGGCTTTTAGCCGCGGGCCTCTCTTTCGCTCTCTGTGATGATGGGGTATAGCCTGAGTCCTCAGACCTGCCTGGTTCTCTTGGTCTTAGGCCTCTGCTCCGGAGGTAAGCAAAAGACACCTCGTCCTCATTTTGTCCCCAGCATCTGTTCTTGGCCTCCTGGGGCTTCACCGGCCTTTCTCCTCAGGTGTGAGCACAACTCCCATGCTCGCAGACCGGCCCCAGGTCCCCTGCTCTCTGGAAGGAGTAGAGATCAAAGGTGGCTCCTTCCAGCTTCTCCAAGGTGGCCAGGCCCTGGAGTACCTGTGTCCCGCGGGCTTCTACCCATATCCTGTGCCGACCCGGACCTGCAGATCCTCAGGCTCCTGGAGTGCCCTGCAGACCCGAGACCAGAAGATTGTCAAGAGAGCAGAATGCCGAGGTTGGAGGTTTGGGAGTGTGAGCAGTGGGTGGCAGGGACAGAGCTGTGGGCTGAGCAGTGGATGGCAGGGACAGAGCTGCGGGCTGAGCAGTGGGTGGCAGGGACAGAGCTGCGGGCTGAGCAGTGGG
>NW_004949185.1:1354670-1362446 GCF_000317375.1 Microtus ochrogaster
TGGCAGGGACAGAGCTGCGGGCTGAGCAGTGGGTGGCAGGGACAGAGCTGCGGGCTGAGCAGTGGGCACACCTCGGGGGGTGCGTGTGGGAAACGCGCCCTCGTGTCAGGCAGCCTTGGCAGTGGAAACAGTACTTAGAAAAGGAGCCGGGATTCTAGGAATGCAGCTCACTCGGTAGAGAGCTGGCCTAGCCCGGACAAAGCAGCCCTACACGAAACGGTGATGGTGCAGGCCTGTAAGCCTAGCACTCAGGAGGCAGGGGCAGGAGGGTCAGAAGCTCAAAGTCATGTTCAGCTTCATAGTGAGTTTGAAGCCAGCCTGGGCTCCATGAGACCTTGTCTCAAAACAAAACAATCCCGAAACACAAGAGGAGGGACATCAGGTTGAGGGCACTGGGCAGTATGTTTCTCAGGGACATGAGGGACCCAGAAACGGCCCTCGGTGACGTTTACCTATCTTCCCTAAAGCAATACGCTGCCCACGGCCACAGGACTTTGAAAATGGGGAGTACTGGCCCCGGGCCCCCTACTACAACCTGAGTGACCAGATTTCTTTTCAATGCTATGATGGTTACACTCTCCGGGGCTCTGCTAACCGCACCTGCCAAGTGAACGGCCGGTGGGATGGACAAACAGCAGTCTGTGATGATGGAGGTGAGAAGCAGGTCGCCCCGGCTTTACCCTCTCCCCGAGGTTTCACCCTGGGACGTATGGGCACTCCAACTGTCCTCATGTCTCTGCAGCGGGATACTGTCCCAACCCGGGTATTCCCATTGGCACAAGGAAGGTGGGCAGCCAGTACCGCCTTGAAGACACTGTTACATATCACTGCAGCCGGGGACTTGTCCTGCGTGGCTCCCAGCAGCGAAAATGTCAGGAAGGTGGCTCATGGAGTGGGACAGAGCCTTCCTGCCAAGGTGAATCTTGACCTGCTCCCTGGGTCAGCTCCTCCCTGGTGTCTCCACTTTAGGACACTGTTTTCTCACCACCTTACCTTAGCTCCTCCTCGCTTTCCAAACCTTGGTTTGTTTTCTACACTCTAAGGCCCTCCGTCCTAAAATCCAGCGCCCTGTCTGCGTCTCCTCCACACTGCAGACACTTGACCTACTCTCTGACCGTTCCTAGACTCTTTCATGTACGACACCCCTCAAGAGGTGGCCGAAGCCTTCCTAGCCTCCTTGACGGAGACCATAGAAGGAGTCGATGCTGAGGACGGGCATAGTCCAGGTTTGAGGACAAGGAGGGAGGTTGGGCGGGAACCTGGGGAAGGGTGGCTAACCTGCCAGGAACTGTGCATGCTGGAAGCTGAGTCTCTGATGGTGCCCAGGGGAACAGCAGAAAAGGAAGATCATCCTGGACCCCTCGGGCTCCATGAATATCTACCTGGTGCTGGATGGATCGGACAGCATCGGGGCCAGCAACTTCACGGGGGCCAAGCGGTGTCTCACGAACTTGATTGAGAAGGTAGAACAGTTTTCCCTCCCTTTGAAATGAGGGGGCCTTGTCTGGACCTCACTGCCCTTTCAAGACTGGTCCCTGGGTCTCAGGTCCACAGGAGTGCAGAGTCCTCCATGACACTGTTAACACAGTGACCTCTTGTTCACCCGCAGGTGGCCAGTTATGGGGTGAGGCCAAGGTATGGTCTAGTGACCTATGCCACAGTCCCCAAAGTCTTGGTCAGGGTGTCGGACGAAAGGAGCAGCGACGCTGACTGGGTCACAGAGAAGCTCAACCAAATCAATTATGAAGGTCAGAGGTTAGGGAAGGAGAAACTGGGAGGTGCATAGTGGGGTTGCTGTGGTCTGAGTCTGGGGCTCTTCATTTAGAAGTTTACCAAGTGTTCTTGGGCAGTGGAGATTGCTGGGAGGGCCTGGAGAGCCAAGGGCAAGTGGGTGAGGAACCAGAAGTTAAAGATTGGGTGGGCTTGGTGGTGCAGGCCTTTAATCCCAACATTCAAAAGGCAGGTGGGTCTTTGTGAGTTCAAGGTCAACATGATCTACTTGGCAAAGCAAAAGTTAAAGTATGTGGGATCTCAGTTGTCACAGACTGGCGGGACTCAAGGGCTGCTTGGGAGATCAGACAGGGGAATGATCCCTTTCCTCTCTAGACCACAAGCTGAAGTCAGGGACCAACACCAAGAAGGCTCTCCAGGCTGTCTACAGTATGATGAGCTGGGCGGAGGATGTCCCGCCGGAAGGCTGGAATCGAACCCGCCATGTCATCATCATTATGACTGATGGTGAGACCTCTCTCCTGCCCTCCCATCCTCTCGTCTCCTGTGCCAGAGTTTGGTCCTCACGTCCACTCTCATGGGACCTGCGTCTTCCACAGGCTTGTACAACATGGGCGGAGACCCTGTCACCGTCATCGAGGAGATCCGAAACCTGCTGGACATTGGCAGGGATCGCAAAAATCCCCGGGAAGATTATTTGGGTGAGTGACCCAGCTGGGACCCAGCACTCTCAGCCGAGGGCTGGACCCCCATCCTTTCTCTCTCCCTTAGATGTTTATGTGTTTGGGGTCGGGCCTCTGGTGGACCCCGTGAACATCAATGCCTTGGCTTCCAAGAAGAACAACGAGCAGCATGTGTTCAGAGTCAAGGATATGGAGGACCTGGAGGACGTTTTCTACAAGATGATTGGTAGGAAGACGCAAGGGAACACAGGGGCAAGTTGTCTGCAGGCCAAGGCTGCTGACTTCCCTCTCCACCCTAGGGTCTATTCTGATTTCCTGATCTCACCATCACAGAACTCGGAGAGTTCATTTCATAGGTGTGGAAACTGAGAGGTCAAGACAGGCTCAGGGGACAGGATGTCAGCACCAAGGCCGGGCTAAAAGTGCCTAATCCTCTGATAGCCTGGTCTTAAGCTTCTCTCACTCCATCACAGGGCTTCCTAGTCTAACACAGGGAACCCCTCCCCTCTTCCTCCTCGTGGGCCGTTGCTCTCTACAGGCAGGGACCTGACAGAGACGGCTGCCATGACTTGAGCTTTCAGCACTCTTTCTCTGCTAGATGAAACCAAATCTCTGGGTCTCTGTGGCATGGTGTGGGAGCACAAGGACGGCACGGACTTCCACAAGCAGCCGTGGCAGGCAAAAATCTCAGTCACTGTGAGTATTCCAGCAGAGGGGACTTGTGGGAGGGGAGACACAATGTCCACACTAGCCAGGTCTGCAATCACAGCTGTTCAGGAAGCTGAGGCAGGGCAGAGATTCACAGCCTGCTCGGGCTACAGTGAGTTCAAGGTCAATGCCAGGAACTTATGAAACTGTCTGAAAATGGACAGGAAGCTGGGTGAGGAGCATGAGCGGGGTCGGGGGATCCCCAGCAGCTGGAAGCGGAAGCAGAACTACCTTGAGTTTGAGGTCAGCCAGGGCTATGCAGCAGGACCCTGTCTGAGGGAGAAGCGGGGCGACAGGGTGCTGAGGCACCAAGGCTGTCACGGCATTGTTCTTCCCCAGCGTCCACTGAAAGGCCATGAGAACTGCATGGGGGCTGTGGTGTCTGAGTACTTTGTGCTGACGGCAGCACACTGCTTCACGGTAGACGACGAGAAGCACTCCATCAAGGTCAATGTGGGTAAGGATGCAGTGGATTCTCATCTCCAGGCAATCCTCTCCTCTCCCCAGTACGGCCCTTCCCTTACACCCTAAGGTCGGGGAAAGCAGAACTCAAATAATATGGGGCAAGAGCCAGGAGGCTGCTTACGTAAACAATACCCATTTTCCTCCTCTCAGGAGGGAAGAGGCAGGACCTGGAGATCGAAGAGGTCCTATTTCACCCCAACTACAACATCAATGAGAAAAAGGCAAAAGGAATCCCTGAGTTCTATGACTACGATGTAGCCCTTGTCAAGCTCAAGACCAAGCTCAAGTACGGCCAGACTCTCAGGTGAGTGGGCCCGGGCCCTGAGGAACCAGGGAAGGTGGACTGGAGATACAGGGAACAGGGTAGGTGGGCTGTCTGCTGCCCTTGACTGTCCCCGTCTCCCGAATAGGCCCATCTGTCTCCCCTGCACAGAGGGAGCCACCCGAGCCTTACGGCTTCCTCAGACAGCCACTTGCAAGCAGCACAGTAAGGCGAGGTCTGGGAGGGGACAAGGATGAGACCCAAGATAAAGGGGTCACAAGGGGGAGTTACAGCCGAATGGTGGTGGCGCACACCTTTAATCCCAGCACTTGGGAGGGAGAGGCAGGCGGAGCTCTGTGAGTTCGAGGCCAGCCTGGTCTACAAGAGCTAGTTCCAGATAGGCTCCAAAGCCACAGAGAAACCCTGTCTGGAAGTCAAAATATCGTAATACAGGCCAGACATATGTGGGAGTACAAAGACAGAAGTCCCAGGTGACATTATTTGCCGGACCCCCCCCCCCCCCCCCCGCAAAAGAGGGAGTTGCGAGTAGCACTATACTCAGCTGAAGGGGGCCCTAAGAGCACCTAAGAGGGGGCCCAAGGGACATCTGCTGGACGAGAAGTGAGAGGGACGGGGCATGACTCTGTCACTTGTCCAGAGGAGGAGCTGCTCCCTGTGAAGGACGTCAAAGCTCTGTTCGTGTCTGAAGAGGGGAGGAAACTGTTTCGGAAGGAGGTCTACATCAAAAACGGGGACAAGGTGAGAAGGGGCCCCTGGGGAGGCCGCCTTGGCCTGCTCCTTCCCGAGCCAGCTCTGCCCATCACGCCTTCTCCCTATAGAAAGACAGCTGTGAGAGAGATGCTCTGAAGGCCCCCGGCTATGGATCAGTCAAGGATGTGTCTGAGGTGGTCACCCCCAGGTTCCTCTGCACTGGAGGGGTGGATCCCTATGCTGACCCCAATACTTGCAAAGGTAAGGTGGCTCTCTGGCTGTGCTGCAAGCCCCTGAGGCCTGGCAGTCTCCCCTACAGCGCCTCTCTTCCACAGGAGATTCTGGGGGTCCTCTCATTGTTCACAAGAGGAGCCGCTTCATTCAAGTGAGTGTCCGCTTTCTGGTCTGTAGGGGAGATGCCCAGGGGCAGCGTGAACCGTGGAAAGGAAAGCTGATGCACGCAGCTGGTAATGGTGGCAGAGCAGGGCTTGCTCTGACCTCATCTGACGCTGTGTTCTGAAGTGGCCAGGACAAGCCAAGTGTCTGGTCTGTGGGCACCAAGGAAGGCAGTACAAGCTGGGCTCCTAGTGTCCTTCTTTAGGCCAGCTAGGATGCTTTCTGAGATTGTGAAGTGTCAAGTGACCTGTGCACCCATCATCTACACAGGTCGGTGTCATCAGCTGGGGAGTAGTGGATGTCTGCAAAGGCCAGCGGTGGCAACAGCTGGTACCTGCTCACGCCCGGGACTTCCACATCAATCTCTTCCAGGTGCTGCCCTGGCTCAAGGAGAAACTCAAAGATGAGGATTTGGGTTTTCTATGAAGGGCTCCCTGCTGGGCAGGGGGAGGACTAAATTAAAGCAGCTGCAATCAAGACTGTGTTCCACATCTTTTTGGGGGTAAGGGAGCAGGGGATGTGCACTGGTCATCTTGCTACAAAGTAACATTAACACTGACAGCCACTTCTGAAGGTTTAACCCCATCCCAAGTACTGAAAAACTAGAGGCTGAAGAAGGTGAATGAGCTTCTGCCCCAGGATTTTACTGAGACCAGCTTGGGGGCATATGAGGCACAAGGAATCCAGCTTCGTGTCCTAGAAGCCATCCACAAAGGTTTCCTACAGATCGTCACTGTACACAATCTGGGTCCTCTTGTCCCGGTGGCAGCCCTTAGGGCTGTTCTGGACGGCTGGGTAGGGGGGAAAGTGACAGTTAAGGTCTGAGGCAGCTCACAGGCTAGCCCTGAGGTTCCAGTCCTCCTGTCTCTGCCCAGCCTTGGCCTACAGTGTCTATGCTGCCCTCTGGTGGCCAGAGTCTCCCGCTGGCTTAGAAAATCCAGACCCTTATCAGGATGAGCCATGCAGATGATGAAATCATGAAGCCCAGGGAAACTAAAGATGAGAGCGTCTCTGCGGCCTTGCTGGTGTACTGGCCGGTCTGCTCCTTCCTGGTGTCTACAGGGCTTTTACTCTGAAAATCTGCTCAGGCAGAGTGGGCAGTCCACTTTGAGGAAGCCCACAGGCCACGCCAGGCTTCGTAGGAGGCCTCAGAGCCCAACTGCTCAGCTTCTCTCTCCACGCTCCGGCTCCACCCAAGGACTTCACCCTACATCTGTGGGGCCAGAGGCAGCCTCCTCTCTGGTCCTGTACCCTGCCTCCTTCTCAGAGCCCGGGTCCATGGCCCAGGGCTTCTGGGGCTGTTCTCAGCATGGACCCTTTTAATGGTTCCTTTGCTGCAGCTGCCTATTTAGCCTGGCGGGCCAGGATTGCTGGAGATGTGCTTGGCACAGACAGAGCCCAGCTTCCTAATGTATCTGATTCCCCAAACCAGTCCTGGGTCACCTTTTTCTCCAAAATTCCCATCTCTGATGGTTTCAGATGCACATTTCTGAGCCTGGCCTTCTGCTTGAGGTCTAGTTCCACAGTCAAGTTCACACACTGCTCCAGCTCGGAGGGACAGCCTGACCCCTGCTCTCCTCCCTGAGCCAGTCACTGCTGTTCCTCCCCTCCCGTCCCCTCTGACAGACAGCCTGGCAGCTCTCCATCAGTTGCCTACACACAAATCCTGATCTTGGGCTCTCTGTGGAGGGACCCACAGTGGTGTGCTATAGGGAGGGGTGAGGGAAGAGCCCCGTCCTTACCGAGGGAGCCCCAGACAGACTTGCCAGTAGCAGCGTCCAGCATGGGCTGTTTGCGGGCTATGTTGACTTTGAGCTGCACGGATTCCACCTGGGTTCCGTTGAGCTGTGGGACGATAGGGGAGGGGACAGAAGATGGGTGTTCCAGGGAGCCAGGTGCTGGCACCCCGGGGACCAGACAAGGGTCTGAGGATGAAGGTTCTTAATCAGGAGAGGAGGAAGAGCCTGAGGGGGGCAGGAGGGATAGGGGAGGGGTCTGACAAGTCCCCACCTCAGCCACGGCCTGGTCCGCAGACTCCATCTTCTCATAGGTGACGAAGGCACAGCTGGGGTGAGAAAAGTGGGGTCAGTGGAGGTCCATGGACCCAGTGTCCCCACGCAGCATCCTCCCCCCCCCCAGGGATGCTCATCCTTACTTTCTAGGTGGGTCCATGGAGAGGTCGATGATGTTTCCAAAGGGAGAGAAGGCCCCTCGGAGGAGGGTGGGCGTCATGTCCTCTCCATACACATACAGAGTGTTCCCCTTCCGAGGGGCCCTCCTCTCGGGGAACGAGTCTGACCCTGTGCGTCGGGAATCATGGTCACTACTGAGTCCCCATCACCCTCCAGTTATCAGGACCCCCTCACCCTGGCCACGAGCACTCACTGCGGAAAGGGCCCTCCCGCTCCCGCTCCCTGTCTCGCTCTCGGTCTCGGTCTCGATCCCGGTCTTTATCTTTGTCTCGGTCTCTGTCGCGGTCTCTGTCGCGGTCTTTGTCTCGATCCCGATCTTTGTCCCGATCTTTGTCCCGGTCCCTATCTCGGCTCCTCTCATGACTTCGGTCCCGGCTGCGGCTTCGGGGAGGGGAGGCTGAGGAGCGGGCACCACCGTGTTCTTCATAGCTCCAGTCAAAGCCTCGAGGTGGGCCATCAGCAGCCCCGGGGCCCTCTGCTTCTTCTCCATCTGGTCCCAGCTCCCGCAGCCGATCACTAGAAGACACAAAGCTGGGGAGAGGCAGACAGTGAGGACCAAAGGAGCTCCATCTTCTCACGGACCTCTGTCTACAGCCGGCTCATTTCACTCCAGCCCTGAACCTTCCAG